>NW_011484037.1:88138-89109 GCF_000754665.1 Bison bison bison | reverse complement strand
GTCCCTTCCCCGGCAGGTGAAACCGAGGTGAACTGACGCAGGGTCTGACGCAGGGCCGGTGCCTTCCTAGGCCGGGGGCGCTCTGGGAAGCGGCCTTTCCAGACCGTGGGGCCTCGGGGTACCCCGAGGGGCCAGGTGGTGAGAGAACCAGGTGATGTGGACCAGGGTGCTTTCAGGCAGCTCTGAGCTCTTTCTTGGGGTTCTCCTTCTAGGCTGGTCCAGGGACCCTCATCATGGCTGCAGGAGTCCAGGACTTCAACCGGACAGAGTTTGATCGCTTAAATGAGATCAAAGGTCACCTGGAAATCGCCTTATTGGAGAAACACTTCTTACGTGAGTACCTGTAGGGCGGTAGGGGGGTGGGGGCAGCGGGCAGAGGGCACAGTCTTGCAGGAGTACAGCCGGGTCACACAGGGGTCACAGTGGGTGCTGCCAGGCTAGCGGTGGGGACAGGCGTGGCCCCGCGTGGACGTCCCCACACGGCCCTCGCCTCCTGAGTCTGAATCCCGTCTGCGTGGCTGCGAAGTCTTTACTTTCTAGGACAGACGAGGGGAAGGAGTAAAATGTCCCCAGAAATTCTCATCATTTCAGAGTCTGGCGCGCTGCTGTGGTTAATCAGAATCCATCAGAGGTTTTGGGGGTGATCTGAAATTTCCTGTCCTCTGTGGCTCCCCTCTCCACCCCTCTGTCCTCCTCCTTTACAGACGAGGAAACAGAGGCTCCAGAGCCGAGAACGGTGGCCCTCCTGGTGGGTTAGGTCCTCCGACTAGTAAGGGAGTCAATCCAGGCAGACGCACCCTGAAGCCCACACGTGTGGCAGGCTGTTCTCACAGCTGACCCCAGCATGGGGCTGATGCGTTTAGGGGGAGAACCACAGAGGGAGAGGGAATTAGCTTTGCCCCATGTGCCCAGAGCCAGGCACGTGCAAGTCACAGGCGGAGCCGCCTGGGCCCCAGGCGGAGGGAGGGTGC
>NW_011484037.1:82111-86301 GCF_000754665.1 Bison bison bison | reverse complement strand
TCCAACTTTCGCTCAAACTTCCCCAGTTGTCTGGTCATTTTTAGGGCAGTTCTCCGAAATCACAAGCAGGGTCTGTTAATTGTGGTTGGTAGGTGCATCTTGCCCACCCTGGACCTTGCTCAGGGCATCCCCACAGTCCCAGCACGCGAGCCAGCGTGTCCTCTGTCCCTCAGTGGGGGTGGGGTGATCTTGCAGAAGGCCCCCTCCTCGGTGGGGGTGGACAGGGTGTGGTGGGTGGGTGTGCTTCCTTGAGGCCGTTTCTCATGTGTATCATGACCTGGTTGTCATGAAGGCTTCCGTCCATCTTCTCATTAGAGGTTGTAGATGGTAATTTTCGACTTCCGACATTTCTTTCTCCATTTGTTAATCAATGTATTTCTGAAAACTTAACTCCTTGGTTGCCCGGAAACGTAGTTTGTATAGAAAGGCAGGAGGCGTGCTGAATTTTCCCCTTCACATTCCAGCTTTCAAAGCAACAAGCTGATTCTCTGCTTACAGCATCTTGGGCTTTTGCAGGGTGTCCTCACGAGATCGGGGACTTATAAACACGGCCACGAGTCTTAGTCACCGTGCCTCCGCCTCCCTGGTTCTCAGATGGCCCCGTCATGGGCTGGGTTTGTCTGGTGTTTCCTCAGGATGAGGCTGAGGTCAGAGCGTCCTCAGCACATCTGACCTGGGGGTCTGGGATGTCATTTTGTCCCGCCACGCACACTGCCGTGTTCATTCTAGAATTAGATCCAGTGTTGCGGTGGTCTGAACTCTTTCCATGTTTCCAGAGTCAGGGAATAGTCAGAGACGTCAGCCGTCTCTCCCGGGGTCCCTCAGTCCCTCTTCCCACGAAGATAACCAGTCGTCTGTAACCGCACAGCTCGTCCTTCCATCGGTTTCTACAGAAGCAAATACATCCGTATCTGTGCACCTCAGATGGGCTTCCCGGGTGGCTCGGTGGTAAACAGTCTGCCTGCCAAGCAGCAGACACACATTCGATCCCTGGGTCAGGAAGATCCCCTGCAGAAGGAAGTGGCAACCCACTCCAGTGTTCTTGCCCGGAGAATCCCATGGACAGAGGAGGGTGACAGGCTGCAGTCCACGGGGTCACAAAGAGCTGGACGTGGCTTGGCGACCAAACAACAGCAAACCAGCCCTTCAGATCCATGTCGGCATGCTTTCCCCATGCTGCGTCACACTGTGGAGGCCTCTCCGAGTGGTTCTCCAGCCCTTCAGATCCACGTTGGCATGCTTTCCCCACGCTGCGTCACACCGTGGAGGCCTCTCCGAGTGGTTCTCAGAGCTCTTCCGGTCCCACATGGGTTGGCCCTGTGGCTGTGGTGTGGGCAACCCGCCTGCTCCCTGCAGCCTGTTCCGTGGCTACAGGTGGTAACTGCACCCCTGCAGCCTGTTCCGTGGCTACAGGTAGTTCTTAGCAGGAAGTCTGGAGAGTGTGGCTGTGCGTCTTCCTCTACCCTGAGCATCTAACCCGAGGCTCCGATCGGAGCTCCGTGCTCGGAGGGAGGTGTTGCAGGGAAACCTGGTCAGAGTTGGAGTCTGCACAGAGCCTGTCCCTGCCTCCTGCCTCTTCATCCCGGTAGCCAGGGGAGCACAGTGTGGAAGGAAGGATGTCGGTGCCCTGTGGACCCACAGAGGTGTTTTGGTGGCCTCTGAGCCTGCATCTGTGTGCTGGGCGGGCCAACCCGCCCGGGTCTGCAGGGGGTGGTGGTGGTGGCAGGGAGCTTTGCTCGGAGGTGGCCCCAGGCTGCTGGCTTCTGACTCAGCCCCGAGCGGGCGGGTGGTGTGGACGTCCCACCATCCAGAGCCCGGCCCCCCGCCATCTGTAAAGCGCCTGAGTGGTCTGTGTTAAAGTTCCATTCAATTATCCGTAGTACTTTTTCTCCAAAAGCAGACTGTTATTCTTCTCGGAGAGGAGGAAATAGCCCAGGCTTACAGCGGCTTTCTTCAGTTATTAAATATTGAAGAGTACAAGTGTTCCTGGGAGGAGATGGCGAAGGGATGAAGAATGGGAGATTGCAGTGGGTCCTGGCTCAGGACCAGGAGCAGGAGGCTAAATTTGTTAAAGAAGCACATAAATAAATGAAAAGCCACCATCCATTTTCATTTTGGCCGAAATGCATTTCAGTTGTTACTGCTGTTTGGGCACGGACACACGCAGACTGCTGCGCGGTTTCTGAGCAGGAGCGTGCATTTACCGATCGCCTGCTGGGTACGGGCTCTGGGAAGGGAGGTGCTCCTCCATCATCAGCTGCACGGGCAGGCGCCTCCCAGAGTGACCTGCATGGATTTTGGAGCTTGGAGGGAGCTGCTTCTGGGACCTCAGGTTGCCAGCCCTGAGCTGGGTGTGGGGTCCATATCGCCGAGCTGTTTCTTCTTCCTGGGTGGACGTGAGGCCTGTGGGCTCCTACCTCGATGGGCTGCAGGGTGGTACAGGGGTGTGCGGCTCAGCCCCCGGCACACCACTGTGGTCGTTCCTGGGGAGGGAGGCTCCAGCAGTGGGGGGCCCTTTGCCCCTGAGCCGTGATGCTGCCGGGAGCTCCCCTTCCTGCCCCGCCAAGCAGTGGGACTGTGTGGCCAGCTCTGACGCCGTGGGAGGGCTTCCAGGAGAAGGTGGCTGGGGAGGCGGGCAGGAGGGTGGCCATCAGCCTCCCGCGGCCTGCAGAGCCCCCCCTCTGGATGCCGAGGCTGGAAGGAAGGAAGTTTCTGGGCGCCAGTCTGGGTGATTCAGGCCGACGAAGCCCTTTCTCACCATTGAAAGCAGCAGGCCTCAGGCCTGCCCAGTGTCTGCTGGTGGAGGCGTCCGGCGGGGCAGCCGCCCACAGCCGGCCAGGGTCGGGGTCAGGTGTGGCGTTGGGTGGATACCTCTGCACCCACCCTGCAGATGTCTCTCTGGGGTTCTGGCTCTAAACGAGCAACAAACCAAAAAGGCCCGACCCCGCTCCTGTTTATTCTGCGATGTTGAGCTGAGAGGATAAACTGTCCGTGCCAGAGGCCGGGTCGGACAGTTCAGCTTGGTGGTGATGCATTTATCGAGTGGTTTCTGCGCTTTCGGGAAGACAGCACATGGGTGACCCAGACAGCCAGGAAGGGAGGAAACAGATCGGATAACCAGCGGACGAAGACGAGATGAAACTGCCCGAGCGTGTCACAGGGGCCTGGGAGGAGACGAAACGGGCCCTGAAGGGCCTGTGTCTGACCCACAGGGCCGGCTCTGAACTGAGAGCCTGTTTCTTGCTTACTCCTGCGAATGTCCGCTCCTGCCTCCCTGCTGGACAGAGGCGAGCTGGCCCTGTGCCCAGCCGGGCACCTCCCCCGCCCAGGCCCCGAGGGCTCGCTCGGCTGGCAGGAGGAGCAGGGTGGGGGCTGGGCACACACGTCCCCTGGGTCGGTCTGGCCGTGCTCAGAGCCCCGGAGCCTGGACCGGGGCCGTCAGGTCAGCTTGCCACCTCTTGCAGAAAGGCGGCCCCTGGTTCCTGAAAGTCAGCTGTTGAGAGTGGAAGCGCAGCCTGGGATCCTGTTCCAGCTTATTTTACATGAGAAACATGTTCACGCTCTGCTCCTTCACCCCAGGCCCCCGGTCGGTTTCCTAAAACGTGTCTGAAAGGCAGTGGTGTGCGGCCTGTCTCGTGGGCGTGTCAGAGCTTAGAGCCGCGCCGCCTGCTGGCTGTCGGCGTGATGCCAGCGCTTCCTGGACGGTGCCTTTGCGTCCAGCAGCCAGTGAATGCTGGGGAAGACGCAGACGGAAGTTCCCCGCGAAAGCAGGGCCTTGCCTGTGATGAGCTGGCTTCCCCGAGGGGAGAGGGTGCAGGAAGCCACAGGGGGATTGCCACAAGCATGCTCCCGGCTCATGACCCCATACCTGGCGCTTTGGGAAGGCATGGCTCTGCTTCCTTCAGGCTGGGGGAGTGGGTGGGCCGGGCTGGGGGAGCAGGGGGCCGGGCTGGGAGGCCAGGGGCTGGGAGAACTCAAGGAGCACTGAGGAGGGATGTGAAGGGCAGAGCCTGGGACCCCCGGGAGGGCTTCCAGGCGGGCAGCCTGCCACCTGACCACGGCCCAGAAACAGTGCAGCGGGTGGTCCCTGCATTTGCACACCTGGCCAGTGGGAAGCAGTTTTTTAAGGATCATCACTTGATTTTTTATTTTCGGCGGTGGCTGGGGCCTGTTGAATTGTGTGCCAAGAG
>NW_011484037.1:77695-81747 GCF_000754665.1 Bison bison bison | reverse complement strand
ACGCCTGGCCGCGGGAGCGGTGGTCCTGTGTTCGGGGAGCCGCGTCCGCCTCGTCCCTTTGAAAGCGCTGGTGTGTCGGGTGCCCTGGTGGGGCCCGAGGCTCCTGTTGGAGCGGAGTCTGGCTTGTGTGGCCTCCAGGCGGCACCAAGGAGGCATCTTGGCTGCAGAAACCGCGCTTCCGGAAGTCAGCACAGCAGCTGTGTGTCTGAGGGTCCCTCTGGGCTCACACTGCTCCCCGCTGCCTCCTCCCTGTTACATTCTCTCTGTTCTCGTGGGAGGTCGGCGGGGGCGGGCTGTGTGCCCCTGGGAGCTGGTCCTGGTGGAAGCCGGCTCTGCTCACCTGTCCTGCTGGGTGGGGGCGCAGTGAGGAAATTATGGTGCCAACCTCTGCCCCGGGCATGCCCCGCGATATTAGAAGGTTCGGGGTTTCTGAGTCATGTTCCGGGCGGAATCCTGGCTCCCCTGGCCTCAAGCAGATGTCCTTCCCGTCCCCCGGCCGGCCCTGGCCACCTGCCAGGTCAGCAGACGGCACCAGGGCTTGGAGAGGAGAGCAGCATCAGGCTGGGAGCCGTGCCCCGTGACCTGGGCAAGTCCCGTGACGGCTGGGGCAGCGGCCTTCCCCCCTGCCTGCCCATGGCTCCTACTCCAGGGGACCCCCCCACACCTGTGACTGTGTGGGGGCAGGTGTGGCGGTCCCTGTCCTGGCTCATCTGCATGGCTGCAGAGGTGCCGAGAGGCTCACGAGAGCCACCTGCGGGCGGGCCTCCAACGGGACACGCTTGTGCGAGTCCCGGGCTCGTGGCAGGCTGATTCCGGGATGCCCTCTGCGTGGGTGCTTCTCACTGTGACAGTTTGGCCAAGCTCGGAAGCACCATCAGTGGGGTGTTTGGCAAATCCTGTTTCTGGATGACGGGGACACACACCCAGAGGTGGGAGGAGGGGGCTGACAGGGGCCCCTGCACCCCCACAGGCCATGACCTGCCAGAGGAGGGCACGTCTTTGCTTTTTGGCCTCTGCTCACCTCTCCAAGGCCTGGTGCCGTCTCCTGACCTGGCAGGTGGCCAGGGCCGGCCGGGGGACGGGAAGGACGTCTGCTGGAGGCCAGGGGAGCCAGGATCCCGCCTGGAACTTGACTCAGAAGCCCCGAACCTTCTAAAATCGTCAGATTCCTGGGAGTGGGAAGACCCTCTCTGGGCCAGATGGAAAGAGGGGGATCGTCCTTTTCCTCCCAGGCCCTGCTTGGCCTCCTTGGCCCGAGAGAGTTGTGTCTGTGTGGAGTCTGGTGGGCAGAATCCCAGTGCCCACGTCCTCATCACCAGACCCTGTGACTGTGTCACCTTTTGTGACAGAAGGGACGTTGCAGACGTGATTGAGTGAAGGGTCTGTGATGGGATATGGGCCTGGAGTATCCAGGTGGACTCGGGCATCACGAGCGTCCTCAGGAGAGGGAGGCGGGGGGTCAGAGAAAGAGGAGGAGACGTGATGATGGAGTCAGAGGTTGGGGTGGTATCCCCGATGGCGGGGGTCACAAGCCAAGGAATGTGGGTGCCTCTGGAAGCCGGAAGAGGCTGGGACGTGGGTTCTCCCCCGGATCCTCCAGAGAGGCCAGCCCTGCCCTTGCCTCACCTTAAGCCCCTTGAGCGCCGTTTCAGACTCTAACCACAGGGCTGTCAGGATACACCCTGCCCTGACGTCGGTGGTGACCCCTTTCAGCAGCAGTAGGAAGTCAGCGTGGGGCTCTTTGAGGGGCTCCTCCTGCTGACCCTGTACGTGGCGTCGCACCTCCACCCCCCACCTACAGCAGATCCTCATGGCCCCCTGATTGATGGAGCCGGAACGTGTGGGGAGCCCACTGCTGTAGCCAGGAGTGTCCGGGGCCTGTGGGCAGAAGGCCAGACTGCCTTGGAACAAGCCACGAGCTGGGCCTGGGGTTGGAGGGTGTCCCGGGGCCCAAGGAGAGACCCGGGACAGAAGCCAGCAGCCCCCGAGGACACGGGCCTGTTGGGAGGCTAGGAGAGGGGAGACCGCCTCCTGAGTGACCAGCCCGGCACTTCCCGCCTGGTGAGGAGCAGCTGCCCGTTTCTTCTCCGTCTGACAGCAGGAGGAGGAAATTTCTGGGGATTTGTGTTGCCTTTGTCCTGTGCAAGGAGCCAGCAGGGTTCTGCGCTGCAGTTGATCTAAATATGTTGTGGGAGGCAGCAGGCCCGCAGTGTCCACCGTCGTGGGGTCTAAGCATCATTCCAGGCTTAGAGGTCACGCAGCCTTGCGGGAGGCCTGTGCTCGGAGGAAGGACTTGAGGGAGAGGAATGATCAGGATGTCGATGGGGCACATTCATTCGTCTTTGTGCCCCCGGGAGAGGAGGCTCCCAGAAAAGGCGGGAAGGCTTCTCCTGGCTTTGCGGTCAGCGGGGATGAGTAGGTTCGCCAGGCTGTGTCCAGAGGTCCCTGTCTGCAGGGCCATTGTCTCCGCACTGGCTTGGGGGGGTGGTGGCTTTGAGGAGAGAGGTGGGCAGGGCTCCTAGAAGGGAGGAGCCGTCGGTTCCGGCTCTGCAGGGTACGCCCCCGGGAATGGGGGTCAGCTTGAGGGGGTGGTGCTGTGGGAAGGCAGAGAGGGCCGAGGGGGCTCTGTCAGGAGCCCAGGGTGAGGTGTCACAGCCCGAGGCCCCCAGCCTCCAGGACTCGGGACGTGAGCATGTCTGCACACTTGCAGCCACACGCAGAGCACCCCCAGGGCTCGGAACGGGAACTGAGTGACCACACGTGCTCACGTCGGCCTGGGTGCCCTGGCTGACGGTCCCGTGTGCTGGGCCCTAGCTGCTTTTGACCTCTTGCAGCCGAGGGGCAGGGGACGGGAGTTCAGGCGCATTGAGGAAAACGTGGTTTCCTGCTGAAGGCGCCACGGGCAGAGGAGGTATCCGGAGCTTGAACACCGAGGTCCATGGAGGCGACTGGGGTGCATGTGGTACTGGGGGCCAGAGGAGCAGATGGGAGAGCACCCAGCACCCCGCCCGTGGCCCCAGGAGCAAGGCTGCGACGGCGTGGAGCCCCACCTGTTTCCCCCGTGGAGCTCCCTGGCCTGCCCTTGAGAGGTGGTTGGCAGGGCCGTGGGAGCCCCCCCGCGAGCCAAGCCTGCGGCTGCTCCCCCTGAGGACACACTCTTATCCCTGCAAGGAGCTGGCGGCCAGAGCTGGGGAGGGGCAGGTGTCTGAGGGGTTCCCGGGAAGCTTCACCCGCCCCTCTCCCGGTGAGCCTGTACTGAGTACCTGTGGGACCAGGTACTCACACCTTGGCCGGGTCAGGGGGTGCCTCAGAGGTGGGTCCCATGGGAGGCTGAGCAGAGCTCTAGGCGCTCAGGAGGGCAGGCTATCTCTACGTGGCGCCAGGGCCGCGGCTCTCCCACCGCCAGCCCTCCCGGAAGAGGCTTGCGTGCATCGGGCAGGAGGCCCACTGGGAGTTGTTTCTGGGGGCCCTGGGGTTCAAGCTGGATCTAGAAAAGGGAGAGGAACCAGAGATCAAATTGCCAACATCCGCTGGATCACAGGAAAAGCAAGAGAATTCCAGGAAAACATCTACTTCTGCTTCACTGACTACACTGAAGGCTTTGACTGTGTGGATCACAACAAACTGTGGAAAATTCTTAGAGATGGGAATACCAGACCGCCTGACCTGCCTCTTGAGATCAAGAAGCAACAGTTAGAACTGGACATGGAACAACGGGCTGGTTCCAAATTGGGAAAGGAGTACATCAAGACTGTATATTGTCACCCTGCTTATTTAACTTGTATACAGAGTACATCATGAGAAATGCTGGGCTGGATGAAGCACAAGCTGGAATCAAGCCTGCTGGGAGAAATATCAATAACCTCAGATATGCAGATGACATCAGCCTTATGGCAGAAAATGAAGAGGAAGTAAAGAGCCTCTTGTTGAAGGTGAAAGAGGAAAGTGGAAAAGGTGGCTTAAAGCTTAACATTCAGAAAACTAAGATCATGGCATCTGGTCCCATCACTTCCTGGCAAATAGATGGGGAAACAATGGAAACAGTGGCAGAT
>NW_011484037.1:76459-77204 GCF_000754665.1 Bison bison bison | reverse complement strand
GGCAGGAGGAAAAGGGGACGACAGAGGATGAGATGGCTGGATGGCATCGCTGACTCGATGGACATGAGTTTGAGTGAACTGTGGGAGTTGGTGGTGGACAGGGAAGCCTGGTGTGCTGCAGTCCATGGGGTTGCAGAGTTGGACGTGACTGAGCGACTGCACTGGAGCCAGTTCACATGTGCCTGGGGCACCAGCGGATGCCCACTCCAGGCAGGGTGCGGGTGCTGCGTCACGGCAGCGTCCCCACTTTGACAGAGGCTCCAGGTGTGTGACACGTGCATAGCGAGTGTTTGCTGATGGAGTTATACATGAGGCAGTGGCCTCTTGGCACAACCAGGCTTGGTGTGGGGCAGAGTGGGGGGTTCCTGTGGAGGCTAGGGCTCCTGGGTGGATCACGTGTCAGGGCTTTGGACCCCCAGTCACCTGAGTGCCCCCGCCACCTCCCAGCGGGCGCCCTGTGGGCACGTCCATCACGGGTGGGAATCTGAGCACCCTCAAGTCCTCATAGCCGGGGTCCCCAGCGTCCCCAGTAGGAGGCGGGGGTGGCTGAGGCCTGGGGGTGGGGTGGGGCCCCCATGCCTGGTGTGCAGGATGCAGGTGGTCCCCCCGGGTGGCGGCTGGCCGCTCACTCCTGGCGCTGTTCGTGAGTTCCCACCACGGCCACCCGCACCGCTGGTGTCCTCTCTGCCCGGTTCTCGCCAGCCTGGTACGCATATCCATGAGGCCATGGTCCTTGGGGAGCTTG
>NW_011484037.1:74248-76359 GCF_000754665.1 Bison bison bison | reverse complement strand
TGGTCCTTGGGGAGCTTGGAGTGTGGTGCAAGGGCCATCCTGCTTCCCAGCGGGCCTGAAGAGGCCTCTGGGGAAGCCGGGGGCAGCGGGAGCGGGTGGGCCAGCTCCCTGGGTGGTGGGCGTGGAGTCCTCCCGGCCCCTCGTCTGGAGGGTCTTCTCGAGGGGTCTTGGTGGGAGGGGCCCGCAGGGCACTGAAGACTGCTGAGCCCCGTGTGCCCAGAGCAGGGCAGTCACAGCAGGAGAGGCAGGGGGGGCCCCTGGACTCTACCCAGCAAATGGGTCCCAGCCCTCAGCAAAGCTGGACGTTTTTCCCTGGCTAGTGGCAAAATCTAGCGAGTCATGAGCTCCCCCCGTGGGAGGTGGGCCGGCGCCTCGCCTTGCTGCCCACTGTGGGCGCCCCTGAAGGGGCAGGGTCTCCCGTGGCTCGGGCTGGACTGGGGCGCAGGCCGCTGTGCAGACACAGCTGCGCTACCAGTCCGTCCAGGTGGGGGGCCCAGGGCTGTCATGTCGACCGTGCCCTGAATTTCAGGGTCTCGTGTCCCCGGGTCTGATGAGGCGGCCAGGACAGGAGAGGAGCCCCGTCCTGTCCAGAAAGAAGGTTCCGGGTCTCATTAGACCAGGAGCGAGGGCAACAGAGGTCGCCCTGCTGCCCCGGCGCTGCTGAGACCTCAGGGCTGTCCTGGCCGCCCCTGGGCTCCAGTCCTCACCCCTGACTCTGGGGAACTAGTCAGTCGTACTCCGAGGTCTCAGGAATGCCTTTTGGAACACGTCCCCACGTGGCTTTTCCTGTGGAGTTTCCCTTGCAGCTGCTCAGCTCCATGGTTGGGGTGGCCTGTGACCCACCATCCAGACCGCAGCCGCCGCTCACCACACACAGGGCTGACTTCAGGGCAGAGGCGGCGCTGAGATGACCCTCAGCCGGGCCCTGGAGCCCAGTGCTGCCAGTTTACCAGCCTTGGTGCCCCGAGCATTCCCTGACCCCGGGCTGATGTGTTGTTGGCTCGGCCATCTGCCCACCTCCCGGCCCAGGGCGTGTTGTTCTTCTGTCACAGTTGTCGGAGTTCACGTTACTCTGTCCGGGGGGCTGCTCCTGTGTTTTCTTGGCAGCTGTTGAAAAGGTCCCGTGGACACGGCCGGTGGGGGTTGGGGCCAGTGCCCGGGTTCCCCTGCTGCCTGGCTGGCGGCCGGAGCTCGCAGGGCCTGGAGGAGGCAGCACCCGCAGGGTCAGGGGGCCTTGTCGCCCCCTCTGCTGCCGAGGTACACCCTGCAGGGCTGTTGGGAGTCAGGGCCTCACTTGTGCGGGCGCGCACCCCGGGAAGGCTGCACCCGGCGGCCGGCTTGCGGCACGCTGTCCTGGCCGCGAGCCCCGGTTCGTTCCTTGTCCTGGACCGAGTGTTTGCACCTCTGTCGTTTGTACGTGGAAGCCCTCAGCCCCAGGAGGAGGCGGCTCGGGTTAGCTGAGATCACAAGGGTGGGGCCTCGGGACGGAGTTAGTGCCCTGCTGGCAGAGGAAGAGGCGCCAGAGCTCACTGAGTGCCCTGTCAGGAGGGCAGCTGTCTGCAGGCCAGAAGGGAGGTCCTCCCCAGGAGTCCAGTCTGCCAGCCCCAGACCCTGATGTTCAGCCTCCAGGGCTGCGAGAAGCAAGCGTCCGCTGTCTAGGCCGCCCACTCTGTGGTTTTTCATTAAAGCCGCCCGAGCCCATGAGGACACACCCATCTCCACCCCGCCGTCTCGGAACGGGAGGCGCATCTGCTGGAGCTCTAGCTCGTGTTCCCCCGTCCCTGGGGTGTGGCGGGTGGAGGCCAGGCAGCGGCAGGGGCCGCCATGGGGCCGCCGTCTCTGGGCCTGGGCGTCGTCGCGGGGTGTCCAGCTCGTGCAGGTGCCGAGCGATCCGCCTGTGTGCGTGTGCGCCCACGCGTGTGTGCACTCCCTGTCGCCACCATGACGGCTTTTGACAAACGGGGGCTTCAGACGGTGTATTGATTCTCTTAAAGTTCAGAGGCCCGAAGTCTGGAGTGAGTGTCATGGCCAAAGTCAGGGCGTGGGTGGGCAGGACAGTGCTCCTGCAGGGGTCCAGGGGTCCCTGTCTCCTGGCGGTGCTCCTTCGGGGG
>NW_011484037.1:73355-73513 GCF_000754665.1 Bison bison bison | reverse complement strand
TCCTGAGGGGGCCTTGGGTCCCTGTATCCTGGACAGCACTCCTGCGGGGGCCCTGGGTCCCTGCGTCCCGGCGGTGCTCCTGCGGGGGCCCTGGGTCCCTGCGTCCCGGCGGCGCTCCTGCGGGGGCCCTGGGTCCCTGCGTCCCGGCGGTGCTCCTG
>NW_011484037.1:68753-72595 GCF_000754665.1 Bison bison bison | reverse complement strand
CCGTCTGTCCGTCTGTCCGTCCCTGATGCAGGCGCTCCTTCTTGGTGCGGGTTTTCTCGAGCGCCGGCTCGTTCTCTTGCCGTCTCTCATCTGCCTGCTGTCGGGCCTCAGGTGGTCAGCAGCCAGCGGTAGGCTCTCTGCCCCTCGCAGGGGCTTTGCTCAGTGGCCAAGGCCTCCCAGCACGGCTCGCACTGCAGTGTGTCTGTGCGTGACCAGGCGCCACCAGCATCCCTTCCTCGGGGGGTCCTGCCCCTGGAGAGGGTTCAGTGAAGGGCCTTTCTGTGCATCTGTCTTGAATTGGTTTATTTAAGTAAAGAGACCCTCAGCGTGCGTTGACCGAGAGCTCACCTGGACCGTAAGAGGAGCCCCGGTTGATACGCTCGTGCAGGTGTGGGGTGACCCCCAGGATGGAGCGGGGCAGCAGCCGCTGTCTGTGTCTGAGCGCTCCCTTGGCACGTCTGTGTGTGGGCGGAACAGGCCACGAGATGCTCACCTGGCTGCTCTCCCTCACAGAGGAGGAGCTCCGGAAGCTGCGAGAGGAAACGAACGCGGAGATGCTGCGGCAGGAGCTGGACCGTGAGCGGCAGCGGAGGATGGAGCTAGAGCAGAAGGTCCAGGAAGTGCTGAAGGCCAGGTGAGGAGGCGGTGGGGCCGTGAGGACCACCGCCAGGGAGGAGGTGGGGAGGGCAGGTGAGGATGACCCCCAGGGCCGGAGGCAGGGACAGCCGTGTGAGGACCACCCCCAGGGCAGGAGGCGGGGAGGGGAGGTTGTCTGTGTTGGGGGCGGGAGGCGGGAGGGCCGGGCATCTATGTTGCAGGGCCTGGCAGAGCCAGGTAACGCTGCCCCTTGGCGGTCAGGGTCCCCAAGCCAAGGCCCTGCCCAGATGCTGGCAGCCAGCCCCCAGTGCGCTGTGGCCTCTGCTGTCCCCGTCTCCCCCTCCAGGTGGGGTCTCAGCCCTCCCGGGAGGCCTGTGGGCCCCCTGCCCGGCCTCTGTTCTCACGGAGCACTTGTGGCGAGTCGCCCTCCCTACTCCGGGGCTGTGTGTACCGCTGCCCCAGGCAGGGGTCCTCAGTGAGGCCCCTGCTGAGTGGTGGTGCCCCTCCAAGGCCTCCTCAAGGATGCCGCAAGGGCCTGGGGCGGGCGGAGCCGGCGGGCCAGGCCCCGAAGTCCTGGGTTGTGTCCTGCCTGTGCCCGTGGCGAGCCGTGGTCTTAGGAAGGCGGCTGCCCTCCTGTGCCCTGGGGCCTTTGTTTGGAAAGGGGTGTGGGTGTTCCTTTTCCGCACTGAGGGGAGGGAGAGGAGTCACAGCTGAGCCCTGGGGCCCCGGAGGAGCAGGGCTGCAGAGCAGCTCACGGAGCCCCCTGGTTCCCTGCGTCCCCCGGTCTCGGCTGCCCGTTGCTCCCAGGACCTGCGGCCCTGCCACCCTGCCTTGGTGCTTTCCCACGCTCCCCCACCGCCGCCCGCTGCCCCTGTTGCCCCCTTGGACACCTCCCTACAGGCATCACTGCCTGTGGCGACGCCCCGTGCCCACCGTGACCTCCGGGCCAGCCTGCCGTGGACCGTCTCCTCCCACAGGCTCCTCGGTCGCGGGGCAGCCAGGTGCCCTGCCCCAGCTTTGGGAGGAGCGCTGTGGGCTCCCACACGTCTGCCCCGTGAGCTCGGCCCCTACCTGTTGGTTTCAGTGGGTGACTTTGTGGGGTCAGTATCATCGGACGGACACCCCGGGCCCGCCTGCAGCCACCCAGAACCCGAGCCCAGCTGCGGCTTGGCGCTGAGTGTCTCTGCACCCGCGCGTACCCAGCTGAATGCCTGGGCCCGGCCTTCCCCAGGAGCCCGCCATCAGCGCTTCCTGGGTGCACCCCCATGTCTGGGACCCCTAGCCGGTTCAAAGACCATCCTGGCAAAGGCCCAGGCCCCTGCCTGGGAACAGAGGGAGCCAGGGTGGGAATGGAGTCCCTTCGTGCCCTGGCCCCACTCCGTTCCCAGTAAAGCCCTGTTTGTCAGGAGCCCTGGGCATGGAAGGTCTTCTGGGCAGCCTGGCCACTGGAAGGGGTGGGCATGGAGGCCTCGCTCCCTCTTCCTTGACCGCGGCTCCCTTCTCTGGGCCCGCCTCTGTCTGCTGGCTCC
The DNA here is from genome assembly GCF_000754665.1 of Bison bison bison. NCBI lineage: Eukaryota > Metazoa > Chordata > Mammalia > Artiodactyla > Bovidae > Bison > Bison bison. The sequence continues at coordinate 70,469 of NW_011484037.1, read as the reverse complement.
CTGTCCGTGCCTTCACGAGGCTGCATCTGTGGCCCCTGCTCGCCCTGCCCTCTGGTCCAGCCGGTCCACTGTGCGTCCCGCTCTGGCACCACGCGGCCATGACAGCTTGCGGTTACGGACCTGCAGACCGGGTCGGTTCCCAGAGATGCTGGACTGGGGTTGTTCCCGAGTCCAGGCTTGTCCTGCTCACTGCACGACAGGCCAGTAATCGAGAGACAGGTTGTTGGGGCAGAAGTAATGACTTTATTCTGAAGCCACATCCTTTTAGTGATTAACTTGTGACCAAACACACAAGGTTCTTCCCTGTTGTAAGATCACACTGTGCAGGGGAGACTCCTGGTGGCCAGTGCAGGGGCCCAGGTTCGATCTCGGGGCAGGGAACGAGAGCCCAACTGCTGCAGCTAGAGCTTGCATGTCGCAATGAAGACCCGGTGCAGCCAAGCAGATAAAGTAAATGTTAAAAACAGCTCGGTTGTGGGAACAGAGCAGGACGCAGAGCGTGTGCACCTGCTGAGGGTCTCTGGGCCCCACGGTCTGTCCTGGGGGAGCCCCCGCCCCCGCTCCCACCGAGGTCTCCCTGGGGTGCCAGTTTCCCCACATCCTGGGCTCTCTGCTGGACTGTGAAGCGGCAGAGTCAGAAGCCCGCCACCGGGCGAGAGGGGCAGGTGGGCTGCCTGAGGGACAGACAGGGCACTGCCTGAGAGGTGGGGGCCCAACCGTCGGGGCCTGTGGCTGAAAGTCAGGTCTGTGGTCGGGAGCCGGCAGGTGGACGGGAGCCCCGGGGAGGCACCAAGGCCGGGGACTGCTGTGGTCAGGTGCGGCAAGATAGACCGCGAGGGCAGGGAGCTCAGCACGGACCCAGCTGGGACCTGGGCGCAGCCTGCCAGCCAGGGGTCACTCAGCCTGTGGCCTTGCATGGTGCTTGTAGTGTGTGTGTTGATAAGTACCTTTTCACTGGGCCAAGGAATCAGTATGAAAGTGAAAGTCACTCAGTCTGACTCTTGGCGACCCCATGGACTGTACTGTCCATGGAATTCTCTAGGCCAGAATCCTGTTCTTTTCTCCAGGGGATCTTCCTGACCCAGGGATAGAACCCAGGTCTCCTGCATTGCGGGCGGGTTCTTTATCAGCTGAGTCACAAGGGAAGCCCAGGAATACTGGAGTGGGTAGTCTGTCCCTTCTCCAGTGGATCTTCCCCACCTAGGAATCGAACCAGGGTATTCTGCATCGCAGGCGGATTCTTTACCAACTGAGCTATCAGGGAAGACTCAGTACTTGGTATAAGAGTTGTTTATTCCGAGCTTAATTAGTTAAGTCACTCAGTCGTGTCCAACTGTTTGCGACCCCATGGACTGTAGACCACTAGGCTCCTCTGTCCATGGGATTCTCCAGGCAAGAATACTGGAGTGGGTTGCCGTTTCCTTCTCCAGGGGATCTTCCTGACCCAGGGAACGAACCCAGGTCTCCTGCATTGTAGGCAGACGCTTTAACCTCTGAGCCACCAGGGAAGCCGTTATTCCAAGCTTAACAGTAAATAAACAAATGAGTCAAAGTTAATAGGAAAGAAAGAGTTCTATGTTTGCACACTGTGTGCCCGTCAGGGATGTAGCTCTGTGCTTGCCCCGCTGCCCTCAGCCCGCGTCTGAGTGGGGCAGTCAGGACCCCAGAAGGAGCCGGGCGGATGGGACTGGGCACCGGCGTGTTGGGTGTGGCTTT
>NW_011484037.1:67537-68616 GCF_000754665.1 Bison bison bison | reverse complement strand
TCATCCCCCCCCCCCCCATCCCCATCCCCTTTAAGAGCCGAGGAGGCGCCAGCTCAGCAGCCCCCGAAAGGACAGGCCCAGGTCAATAACGGAGCAGGTAGGCCTGGGGGTGGTGGCTCTGTGCCTGGGGGCACCTGCTTACCCGCAGGACCCCCTCCTGTCAGGGTCCCTGATTGCCCACTGGGGGGTCTCTGTACCAGGTGCGAGACGTCCCATCGGAACTGGACTTATTTTTGCACAGACACAGGGCGGCCGCTCTGCCTGCCCCGCCCTCCTCCCCATGTGGTCACCCTGGCCGCATGGCCCTGGCCGGGCTCCCTTCCTGGAGGCTGGGCGCTGGGGGCAGCTGTGGGCGGCGGGCTGCAGCCCCCACCCCGGGTCAGGACACAGAACCTTCCGGTGCCGTTTCTTCCCGCCTGGGGCTCGCGTTCCTCGTCCCCATCCACACTGGGCCCTTTCTGGAGCTGTCACTAAGAGGATGGTGTGGGAGGGAACTGGGCTTCCGCCTGGCTCTGGAGGGGCCTGGTCCGCAGCGGTCCCTGGCCTGCGTGGCCTCGGACCCAGGACCCTCACAGCCTGACTGTTGATGGTAAGCTGTGCCCGGGCTCAGAGAGCCACCCCGGAGGGACCCTCAGTTGAGCGCTGTGCGGGGTAAAGATGCGGAGACTGCCATCCGAGAGGGGAAGCCTCTCACGTGACCTCCGGGTGGGGGCTGAGTTCGGGGGCCAGAGTGGGTCCCGGCCCCCCTCCTGCTCTGTGCAGGGGCCCTGTGCCTGCCTTTCAGAGAGGGAGCTGCCCCTTCCCCAGGGCCCCGGTGCTGGAGTGGCGCCAGGCTGGCTGGGTGTCCCGTGGGTCATAGTCTCCTTGGGTCCTCACGGTTCATGACCAGAGGCCCAGGTTCCAGGCCAGGAGCGCAGGGGACCCCCTCCCTACAAGACCCTCGCAGTGCGTGGCAGTTGATGGGCCTCCCGCACAGGTGCACGGGGGCGAGGTCTTTCCACGGCCCCCCGCCCCCACAGCCCACCCTTAAGCCAAGGTCCACGCTGATGGCCGTGGTCTGGTGGCCCCTGCACTGTCCT
>NW_011484037.1:66771-67437 GCF_000754665.1 Bison bison bison | reverse complement strand
GGCGCCCCCTGCAGGCCACTCCACGTCCCGCCCCCGAAGGGACAGACTCATCCCTGGGATTTGGGCTGGTTTTCCGATGGGGTGGCTTTCCAAAGGCAGAGACCACTTCACTTCCTGGGCTGCACCCCCCGCACCAGAGCACCACCCCCGACACCCCCGACACCCGCCGCACTGGCTGGTCCTCGGGCTCGGGGTGGCTGGGGGCGAGTGCCCACCTGGCCCCTTCCCAGACAAATCAGTGTGGCCAGTACAGGTTGGGGGTAGGTCAGCACAGGCCCCTCAGTGGGCTGAGCGCCTGCCTGGACGCACCTGCCCTGGGGATAGCCTCCGACAAGCTGGGGGTCGGCGTTCGGAACGCGGGGGACCCCCCGTGTCCGCGTGGCTGGCTGGAGTGCACCGTGAGTGGATGCGGTCCGGGCGGTCTTCAGGACACGGAGCCCCTCCCGGTTCTGCCCTGGACGTGCCCCCAGCAGCCCCACCGGGAGCACCCCCCACCGAGCCCACCGCCCCAGTTCTCTCTGAGCCCCTCACTGAGACTTGCCGCTGTCCTGTAGAACGACGGAGCCAGGGGCTGTGCCCCCGGGTCCAGAAGTGGTTCTATGAGAAGTTCGGGGAGTACGTGGAGGACTTCCGGTTCCAGCCTGAGGAGAGCACCGTGGAGACCGA
>NW_011484037.1:62070-66272 GCF_000754665.1 Bison bison bison | reverse complement strand
GCCTGGCCTGCGGCTCCTGCATCCCAGGGTCTCCCCCAGTGTCCGTGGAGCGCCGCAGGGCCGGGGCCTGGGTGCTGGTGCTCACCCCTCCCCTCCATCCCTCTCAGGCTGACCGAGAACATGAGGAGGCTCAGTAAGTACCCAGCGTGGACTTAGTAAGTATCTGCTCTGTCTCTGCTGCGTGCGTGCACTGTTGGGGCTGGGCTGCGTGTGGGGCGGGGTCGCCCCAGCACTGGGCTGGGTTTCCTTCCACAAGAACAGTTTTCAAGACTTCCCTGCCCTCTTCCTCAGGCCATGGGAGGTATGTCCCAGGCCCATGTTGTCTGTCTGTCTGCCCCTGGCCCAGGGCCTGAAGCAGAGTTTCCCTCCAGGCCTGGGACCCCCAGCGAAACGTGGTGCTTCCCCCAGATGCTTGTCAGGGCTTGCGGTGTGGGAGCAAAACCCCATCCACACGTGGCCGGGGCAGAGGACAGGGACACTACAGAGCAGCCCGGGGCCAGGCCACCGGGGCCGTGACGGCTACAGTTCGCCCGGCTCCTTTTGGTGCCCCCTATCCCTCCCTGTCCCCACATCCCCTGCCTAGGTGGTGCAGCAGCCGGACTACCAGGTGTGTCTGAGGGCTGGGTGAGTGCTGGCCTGACCGTGTGGTCTGATTTGTCCCCAGAGCGCGGTGCCAAGCCCGTCACCAGCTTTGTGAAGAACCTCTCTGCCTTATCCGACTGGTATTCCGTCTACACGTCTGCCATCGCCTTCACCGTGAGTGCTCCCTGTGGGATGGGGGTGTGTATTCCCCATGGAGTGGGGGATGTGCTCCCGGCAGGGTGGGGACTGTGCTCCCTGTGGAGTTGGGGGGTGTGCTCCCTGAGGGGTTTGGGGTTGTGCTCCCTGATGGGTGGGGACTGTGCTCCCCACAGGGTGGGATGTGTACTCTCCGAGGGGTGCAGGGTGTGCTCCCTGAGGGGTGGGGGTTGTGCCCCCTGGGGGTAGGGTAGCTGTCCTCCCCTTGGGGTTGGGGGGCATGCACCCCACCCCAAGGTTTCCCAGAGGGACCCAGCCTGCTGTGCCAGGCAACTCTGTGGGATCGTCAGGACTAGAGAGTTGCTGTTGGGTGTGGCCTCGGGCTGGCCCGTGGGCTCCCTGTGCCCAGAAACGCCCCCACAGCAGTGTTCTTGGGGAGGGAGGGGTCTCGGGCTGAACCCGTGGCCGGCTTTCCAGGCAGGTTCCGGGAGGAGCCTGGCCGGTCACCTGGCTGCCCCGTCTGTCCCTCCCACGCCCGCAGGTGTACATGAACGCCGTGTGGCACGGCTGGGCCATCCCCATGTTCTTGTTCCTCGCGATCCTGAGGTTGTCCCTCAATTACCTCATAGCCAGGTAGGTGTGCTTGAGTGTCTCGTGTGCACGGCTGCCCCAGCTCCCGCCTCGCGTGTGCAGCCGGCCCTGTGTCGCACGCTGGTGTTTTGGGAGCTTGTTCTAGCTTTCCTGGTGACTCAGATAGAAAAGAATCTATCTCGGACACGGGAGACCCGGGTTGGATCTCTGGGTCAGGAAGATCCCCTGGAGGAGGGCATGACAACCCACTCCAGTGTTCTTGCCTGGAGAATCCCATGGATGGAGGAGCCTGGCGGGCCACAGTCCATGGGGTCACAAAGAGTCGGACACGACTGAGTGGCTCACTCACACACACTCTCTGCAGTCCCTGGACTCCTGGAGGAGGGTTTGCTGGCAGACCAAACCCCAGCAGCTCTTTGCTGTGGGCGGCCAGTGGGCGCCAGCTTTGGGGTGACTCTGGTCCCTCCTCTGATCGCACCGCTTTTAGGCAGGAAAGTACCCCCCAAGCAGTGACATCCGAAGTGCGGGGGTTGGCAGAGCTGCAGAGGCGCCGGGACTCAGCGACCCTCGAGCCCAGGGCCTGCCCACCTTCTGAGCGCCCCCTTTCCTCTCGAGGCTGGGGTGGGGGGGCTGCGTTGGAAGCCGGCCTTCCCGGGTCTGTGTGGCCCCGAGGTCTCCCCAGAGAGTGAATGAAACCCAGTTTCACGTCAGGCCTGAGAGTAGGCCCTGCCTCCCGGGCTTTTTCTCAGCCGTTCAGGAGTTCACTTACACACCAGTGTTTCTGGGTGCTTCTCTGCTGGCCCAAGTTGCTTCACTGGAAAGTGTTTCCTGGGGAAAAAGCAAACCTTTAAATGCTTACGGAAGGGTTCTCTGTGCCCAGACTGGCGTGGGTCCTGAAGCCCTTGCCGCTGTCGCCCGGCTTATTCTGGGAGGCCCCTCCCCTGTGGGTGCTCGTACACGTGTCCCCCGCCCAGGAGGGCTCCCAGGGCGGGGTTGGTGGGGGCGGCCCGGGTCGTCTGCTCTTGAGCCCAGGAGGGGCCTGGTGGGTCTGGGCAGATGGCCGGTGTTTCGGAGGCTCCTGTCCCCACGGCCAGCATTTCAGGGGACGCCTCCTGGCTGGGAGCACAGGGCTGGTGATGCGACGTCGTCGCTGGGTGCCCACCGCCTGCAGACGATGCTCTGGTAAGGGTGTGTGGTCTTCCGTCCGCCAGGGGCTGGAGGATACAGTGGAGCATCGTGCCCGAAGTGTCCGAAGTGGTGGTAAGTCCCGGGAGGGGCTCCGTCACGGGGTCAGGCTGTGCGGAGGGTGTGGGTCCCCTGAGGCCCCCAGAGTTGCCTGCGTGGGCGCTGGTAGGGAGCCCTGCCCAGCGGGCAGTGGTCAGAGAGGGGATGGCCGGCCACCCCCACCTGAGGCCCTCCCCGGCTGATGCCCCGAGCGCCCCTCACTGGCCTGGGCTTGGCCGCATGGGAAGCAGGTCGCCCTGGCCTACCCTGCCCTGCCTCAGCGGGGACATGTCTTAGAGGGGAGGCAGTGAGGGGGGCCCCAGGAGCTGCTCCCCACCCCCGTCCCGAGGAGGGAGGTGGGTGATGCGTGGGCTGGAGTAGTAGACGTGCAGAGCGGGGTCAGCAGAGCTCCCTGTGGCCCATCGCTTACTCTTGTGAATAAAGTTTCATTGATTTCTGTCACACCCACTCATTTACGCCGTGACTCTTCTGGGGCTGCAGCAGCCGTGACAGACGTCAGGTCTGCAGACACGCGCGCTTGCCCCCTGGCGTTCTGCAGACGGTTTGCCCACCTGCTCCGCAGGGGACCCTGGCCTGAGGGGCAGAACCGTCGGGCATGGGCTGGGGGAAAGCCACGGTGCCTCGACGGGCATCGTGGGGGGTTTGAGCAGCCCCTGGGGGTTGAGCACGGACCAGGGCAGGGTACAGGACACAGTGGGTCTGCAGGGACCCCTTAGGTGGGTCGGGTGGGGGCGGGTTGGGGGAGGTGGGCCTGCGCCCTTTGGCCCTGGCACCCGGAAGTCCTTGGGAGGTTCTTGCTGAGTGAACTCACGCCAGCTGGACAAGGCCAGGCCTTCCCGCTGGGGCCTTGTGCCTGTGCCTGTGAAGTCGGGGCTGGCCGGGGCCTCTGTGATCACAGGTGCCCCTCTGAAGGCAGCCTGTTTGGGCAGCAGTCAGGTGGGGGGCTGCCTGCTGTCTCTCAGGCTCCACGGAGTCGTCAGCGGGAACGGCTGCCCATGCTACCCCCTCAGGCTGGGCCCCCCAGGGACGCCCATCCCTCTGTTGGGGCGGCAGAGACCCCGGTCCCCGGGCTGGGAGGCCTCGTCCTGTTTAATGTCGGTAATTTCTCTGAACTGTTAAATTTCAGTGGAAATTCTCTTTCTCCTTTGACTGAAGGAGCCTCCGAAGGAAGACCTGACCGTGTCTGAGAAGTTCCAGCTCGTGCTGGATGTCGCCCAGAAAGCCCAGGTACATGCTGCTGGCCTCGGGGGTGGGGGGCCCCCAGAACTCCAGCGTCCCAGTGGGAGGAGCCCCTCCTGACCGGCGCCCGGGGCGAGCTCCCGGGAGGGCATGGAGCCTGGTCGCTCGTCTTGAGCAAGGTGTTCCCTGTCACCGGGCTTGGGCCTGGGCATGGCTGGGCAGGAGCACGGGGCCCCGCGGCTCCTCTGGCCGTGGTCTCTGGGCACCTCTGGGTGTCTCCAGCGTCGCCGTGCGGCCCTGGGGTCTCTGTCGTGACCGCAGCTCCATTTTCACACAGAACCTCTTTGGCAAGATGGCAGACATCCTGGAAAAGATCAAGAAGTAAGTCATGCGCCCGGGGCCCGCCCTGCCGGGGTCCGCCCACACACTCTGAGCCTGCCCTCTCCCTC
>NW_011484037.1:57132-61499 GCF_000754665.1 Bison bison bison | reverse complement strand
TGCGCCCCCAGGATGCACCCCCCCCAACCCCCCGGCCGCAGCCCTCGGGGGGGCAGCTCGTGCCCTCGCCTCCCTCCACCCCTCCCCCAGTGGCTTGTCATCCAAATCTTTGCATTTGGGAGACACGGAGTCCATCCAACCTAGAGAGATGAGATTTTGGTTTCTCGAATCCAGCCCGTCCACTGCTGGCTTGGTGGGCGGGGCTGGTGGACCCCAGGCCCGTGGGACTTGGGTGTCTGCCATGGTTCTCTGTGAGCGCTCCTGGGCTCCTGGGGTTGGGGAGGACAGGTCAAAGGGTACAGGGGTGTGATGGGGGCAGGCAAGACTCGGGGTGGGATCCGGCGTTGGGGCGGGGCTGTGGACAGGCAGCCTCAGGTCCTGTGTCGGGTGTAGGGACTCGAGCTGGGGCTGGAGGGGGCGAAATGATGAGGTGTGTTTTGAGCACGTCATGGACGTCCCTGGCCTGGGGTGAAGTGCGTCTGGGGTGTGCTCAGGTCCAGGTGGGTTTGCAAAGCATCGCTGTCAGGGTTTGTGAGGGTGGGCTGGGGTGGGGCAGGGGTTAGTTTTGCCCTGAGTGGCCGGGTGGGCTGTTCAGTACCTCCAGGGAGGTGGGAGGGGCAGTGTGGGGAGCATTAGCGTTTAGTTCTGAGTGGCGAGGTGTGCAGTGTGCAGGACTGGCCCCTGCCCGCATTTCAAACCGCCTGGTCGTAGGTTGAGTTCCCAAGAGAACAAGGCTGGGCTTAGAGTCGAGGGTGGTGGGGAGGGAGATGAAGGGAACTGGGTGGTGGCCTGGCAGGGCCACAGGGGTACCCAGAGAGGCCCCTCGGAAACTGGGAAGGGGCTTGGTGGGGAAGGTGGAGGCCTGTGGAGCCTGGCTTGCTGGGCTGAGCTGGGTGTGGAGCTGTGGGCTGGGGGTTCTGATGGTTGGGGTCGTCCCTGAAGTTTCTGGGGGATGCAGATGCCGACATCCCCCGGTGTGAGGGTCGTAGCAGGACAGAGAGGGGGGCACAGGTGTGGAGAGACTGCCCCAGGGCCGAGGTCGGGGTTCTGAAGTGACCTGGCCCCTGGCCCGGCCCAGCCCACCTGCTTAGCTCAGGCCCCACCCCCACCCCGGGAAGTCACACCCCCTCCCCAGGCGCGACCCCCAGGCCTGGCTGCGGGCTGGGCTCTCCTGGCCCAGGCATCCCCTGCCTGGAGCTGGCTCTGGGCCCATCCTTGGCGCGTGCATGGGGGCGGGCAGGCTGGGGAGGGGTCCCCCAAAGTCCTGCTCATGTCCCCTCGGAGGACGGTGACTCATGGTTCTGTTTGGTTGGCTCCTTTTAGGGACAGTTTATCGTATGGCCTGAGTCACCTCTGGGCTTGAGATAACGGCACCCAGAAAGGCTTCCCTCTCAGCTGGGGTCCCTGCCCCGCCCTGCGTGTCCCCCTCCCAGGACCACCGTCCCGCACTTGGGTCCCGGGAGGCCCTCCAGGGAGCACTGGGCCCCCAGGCAGGGCAGGGACTGCATGCTGGCCACTTGGGTGGGGCTACAGGGTCTTGGTGAGCCGGGACCTCATTTGTCCCCCAGGCCTCTACGCCGGAATCAAGTTTTTCCTCATCGATTTTATCTTCAAACGCTGCCCGAGGCTGCGAGCCAAGTACGATACTCCCTACATCATCTGGAAGAGCCTCCCCACGGACCCCCAGCTCAAGGAACGCTCCAGCACCGCTGTGTCGCGCAGGGTAGGCCACGTGCCGCTGGGGAGGCCTGCCCGCCTGCCCCGCTGTGCCTCGCACCCGCTCCTGGGAAGGCTCTGATCTCGTGGGGCCCTGGAAACGAAACAGCTGTGCGGGCAAATTCCCCATGACCAGCTCCACTGTCCCAAAGGTCCAGGGTGACTATCCCAGAGCCAGACAGCCCTGGGCAGGGGACGGCTGTTGGGGGAGGTCCCCACCCACCTGAAGGACCCCTGCCCATCCAGACTGGCTGAGGAGCAGGCCCTGCCCAGCCAGGTGGGCCCCCAGGCCCCAGGCAGGAGGGTTCAGGGTGCTGAAAGCTGGAGTACCGGGAGGGCCTGGTTCCCGATCCCTGGCTTGGAGGCTCGGAGGCTCGTGCAGCAAGGCTGAGACGGCACATTCAGCGCTCACAGGCTGGTGGAAGGCTGTGTGGGCGTCGGGTACTGTGTCCGGAGCCAGGACGCGGAGGGCACGCTGGCCTTGCTGCTGTTCTTGGGGTCCCAGACTAGTGGGGAGATTCTGGGCTCGGTAGGACTCCCGTGGAGGTGCAGGAGGGCTTCCTGGAGGAGGTGACACTGGGTTTCAGCCTTGTGTCTGAGTGTCCAGTGATGCCTTGATGCCTCTGTCTGTGGGAGGGAAGCTCTGGGTCAAGTGTGGGCTGGGCTTCCTGGCTTCTGGGACCGCGAGGCTCGCTGGGGGCCTGAACTCACAGGCCAGGTGTGCAGCGCACAGCTCGCTGAACCCGTGGGTGGGCTCTGGTCACAGAGACCCAAGTGGACGCAAGGGGTGAGGCCCACCTTAAGCAGGCTCCCTAAGCGTCTTAACCAGAGAGCCGGGAGGCGGGCTTCCCGGAGTGGAGGGTGACCCTGCTGGGCATCCACGCGGCTCCCTCAGCGGGTGGTCGTGCCCGCGTGTCGTGCGGCCCCTGCCCCTTCTGCTGTCTTGGTCCCGTGCACGTTTTCCCTTCCGGCCGCTGTCGGGACGCGACAAGGAGCAGTGACCCTGGGACGCCCCTCCCGCCCTGGGGCCGTGCGTGGCCGTGGCTGACTGTCTGATGGTCTCAGTGGCCGGGGCTTCGGCCAGCCCGGGGTTGGGGGCCGTGCGTGGCCATGGTTCACTCTGTCTGAGTAGTCGGTGGCCAGGGCCTCCGCCTGCCTGGTGTCCACAGCGTGGCTGTGAGCTGCCCCGGGGCTGAGCTCCGGCCAGCCCTGCTCTGACCGCACGAGCCGGCTCAGCCTTGGCTCAGCGGCTGGGACGGGGCATCTTGAGAAGGGCCCCCCGCAGCCAGGCAGCTCTGCCCAGGGTAGGGGGCTCATGCGGCGAGGAGGGCCGGGTCCCCTGGGGGCCCTCTGGGGGGTGTGCGCCCATGCCTGAGTGTGCCTGCCTCTCTTGTCCGTGTCTGCAGCTGGGCCCGGGGTTGGGGGGCGACCGTGTGCACCACCCCCTCGGTGGGTGGCGCTCACAGGCACCCGGGCCTCCGCAGCTGCAGACGGCCTCCTCCCGGAGCTGCGTGTCCAGCGCGCCTGCCGGCCTGAGCAGGGACGAGGACACTGGCCGCCTGCACGGTGCCAAGAAGGGCAACTTCCACGAGATCTTCAACCTGACGGAGAATGAGCGTCCCCTGGCAGGTACATGCATGCTGAGCCTGTGGGCAGGCCTGGCGGCTCGCCCGCCCTGGTGCTGGGACCCAAAGGCAGGGACGGGCCGTGGGGGCCAGGGGAGGGCCCCCTGGGTCAGAGGTCGGAGCGGCCAGGCACATCTGCGGTGGGCGGTCTGGCAGCAGAAAGGCAAGCAGGCATGGGCAGGGTGGCTTAGATGTTGCGGCCTCTGTCGTGTGTGACCCCGGCTGGCGGAAGACCTTTGCAAAGCTTCAGCCTTGAGCTTCTCCCAAGCCCTCTTTCTGCTGACCTATACCTTGACCCGTGTGCTCTGAGAGCCACGGCCCCAGTTGGATCTGTTTAAACCAGGCTTTGCCTTCACGCTTCTGCCCGCTCATGTGCGAGGGGCGCCCGTTTCCCAGCGGCTTCAGCCCCTGCCGCCTCGGGTTCCCCCGATGGTGGAGCGCGAGCCTCGGATGTTCCCGAGAAGCCAGCGCTGATGCTCCCGACGCAAGCCCGGGGCGGGCGTCTCCGGGGGGAGCGTCTCGGCCAAGTCCTGTCCGGCTTTGTCCCCGTCAGTGTGTGAGAACGGTTGGCGGTGCTGCTTGATAAACCGGGACCGGAAGATGCCCACCGACTACATCAGGAACGGGATCCTGTACGTGACGGAGAAGTGAGTGAGCCGTGAGTGGGGTGCAGGCGGGCACGACCCCCGGGGGCGGCCGGGGTCTGAGCAGGCATCCCCCCGGTCCAGCATCTGCCCAGAGCCACCCAGAGCCACTGGGCCCTGGCCCTGGAGTCCAACATGCTGTAACCGGGGTGCCCTGGTCTGCTGCACTCGTCATGTGGCAGGAGCCCCCCTCCCCGGCCTGGGCCCTGAGGGTGGCCGGCAGGCTCCTTGTTCATCCCCCTTTGGGACGAGGCAGCCCAGCTGCCCCGTGGGGGTGGGGGCTGGAGAGGAGGCCCTGGTCTCAGCCTGGGGGGCCCCCTGACCACCTCGTCCCCCACACTCTGCCGAGGACCACACCTCCCTAACCCCCCTGCCGCTGCTG
>NW_011484037.1:54420-56954 GCF_000754665.1 Bison bison bison | reverse complement strand
CCCCCCCCCCCCTACCCCCCCTGCCGCTGCTGGAGCTTCTGGCCAGGCGGACCCTGGGCCTCGGGTGTACACGTCTCCCGCAGGGCGCCCCACAGGCCTCGTTGCGGGACCGTGAGTGGGGTTTGGTGGGAGCGCTGGGCTTTAGACTCAAGAAGCCATAGGACTCTGTAAAAGCGAAACCGTTTGCAGGAAGCCGGCGTGTCTCAGTCGGTGAGGGAGCCCCGTGTCGGGGCTGTGGGTCGGCTGCTGGCGTGGCCCCCGGTTCACGTGCTGGGCTCTGTCCACTCCCCTGACCCCCCATAGTTACCTGTGCTTCGAAAGCTCCAAGTCCGGCTCTTCCAAGAGGAACAAAGTCATCAAGCTGATAGACATCACAGACATCCAGAAGGTAGGTGCCACCCCCCATCTCAGGAGTGGGCGGCTGTGGGGTCGTGAAGCAGGGAGCCACCCTGGTAGCGGGGTCGGTTAGAGCGAAGCACGGGGGGCCGTGTGGACCGTCGGGCTGTGCTTCTGGGCGGCATCTGTGCAGGCACACGATCCGCCTGTGCTCTCTGGCTGGCGAGGCCTGGGCCATGGGGATCTCGCCATCCGGGGCTCCATGGAGGAGAAGGTCCTGGGGTGCGAGGAGGGTGGCCCTGACCCCAGGAGAGCCCCAAGGTGACACGCCTGCTGTCTGCTTTCAGTACAAGGTCCTCTCTGTCCTGCCGGGGTCGGGCATGGGGATCGCCGTGTCCACGCCGTCCACCCAGAAGGTAAAGGCGCTGGCCGGGCCCGGAGGTGGGCGTGGGCCGGGGGTGGGGGCTGCCGGCGTGGCCCGGTCCCACGAGTCCCTGGCCTGCGTGGACTCCCGCCTGCGCCTGTTTGCTCCCTCCCGCCAGCCGCTGGTGTTCGGCGCCATGGTGCACAGAGACGAGGCATTCGAGACCATCTTCAGCCAGTACATGAAGATCACGTCCGCAGCAGCCGCCGGCGCTGACAGCTAGTGCTGGCTCCTGGACTTCTCTCGAAGGTTTTCTTTTTCTTTTTCTCAACAGTTTGGTAGTGGAAAAAAAAAATCAGACATCCTCATGATCTTTTGCAATAACCCCCCAGATGCGTGGTTCCCTTGTGTTGACCCTGCGTTGTGTAGATCCCTTTGTGCAGGGGTCAGGGCTCTCGAGGGCTCGTCCCGTGGACGCGGGGGCCACCGGGAAGGACGACACCACACGGGACCCGCCGCCAGGCACGGCCGGGCCCCCTCGGTCCCCGCGGGGCAGAGACCGCCCAGCCCGGGTCCCGGGCACCAGCAGCTCTTCTGCAGCAAAGCCATAGGAGGAGCGCGCAGGGCCTCCCCGTGGAGAGGGACGTCCGCGCCGGGTGAGGGGTCCCTGCCAGCCTCCGTGAACGGGCCGGCCCTTCAAGGAGGCTCCAGCACGCGTGTTGGGAGCACGATGCCGGCCAGCCTCTCGGGGGCCCGCGATCGACCTCGGGGATGCGGAGAGGCCAAGGACGACAGCCGCTCGGGGGGCTCCGAGCTTTGGGGCTCGTGCCGGCTTCCAGGCTGCAGGGCCGGCTGGGTGAGGGGCTCATGGGCTGGAGCAGGAAGGATACGGGTGCCCCAGGCACCCCCAGGTGGGCTGAGAGGTGCTGAGCCTGCTCGGCATTGGCGGCAGCACAGAGCAGAGCCCGGAGGCCAGCCCGCACCCCGGTGCCCCCAGATGGAGGGGAGCGGGGTCCTCGCAGGCCTGGCGTCAGAAGCCGGCGAGGTGTCGGGACTGGCCCGAGACCTCGGGGATGGACGTGCCGAGCTGCTCAGTGCACTTCCAACAACGGGCCCGCCGGCCCTCAGCTTGTCCCGCACCCCCCGGTGTCACTGGGATCGTTGTTTTTTGAAGAAACAGAAGATTATATTTTTTACAGAGAGCAAGCTGTTTTTCTTATTTTTGTATCATTTTTCAGATGTGATTTTTACCTTTGCTCCTAATTTGCTGGTCGGGTGAGTGACGAGGTGGCCTCACTCAGGTCACATCCCCAGAGGGGTCCCCCCGCCCCATGGGGAGCCTCCCCCACCAGCTCCCGAAGCACACGCCCCGGTCTGGACCGTAAGGGCGGGGCCAGCCCGGCTCCCATTCCCCCCGGCGCTGGGATCTTTTGATTCTGCAGGTCGACCTTGAACGGACGCAGGTGGAGTCCACCCTCAACCTGGGCTTTGGCCCCTGGTCAGCACAGGTGGAGCAAGTCTCGGGCTGGGGGAGGGTCCACAGCCAGTGGGGCCCCCTCCGGGCCCGAGGCAGGCAGGGTGGGCCCTGGACTGGGTCCAGGATGACTGCGGGGGCGACAGCCGGGAGTGCTGCCGGACGCCCTCGCTGGGTTCACTGTGTGGTCAGCGTGTGTCCCCAAGCCTGGGGCAGGGGCCCTGCAGGGGAGCGGACTTGCTATCTTCAGAGCCACGTGGCTTGGTTTGAGTCCCTTCCGAGGAGAAAGGGAGATGAAAACTGACCATGTGCTGGGGGCGGCCGCCGGGGGCCGCCCCCAGCACATGGTCAGTTTTCATC
>NW_011484037.1:48015-54320 GCF_000754665.1 Bison bison bison | reverse complement strand
GCTTGGAAGCCCGGGGCCTCCGCCGGGAGGGCGCCGGCCTGGGCAGACACCCTGTCGGCAAGAGCCCGTGTCGTTTTTACTGAATCGTGTAAATCTGGGCAGATGTTTAATTTCTGCGACTGATCACGGAACTAGAATGAATGTTAACGTTTTTATGTCTGAAGCTTGAGTCTATTTTCAATCGTAAATGCTCCTCACCAGTGTAAGTTTTGTTCTACAAAAGGACTGTACTGTATGAAGAACTAATTGAAAAAAACCCTCCTGTAACTTTTTTTTTAAAAAAAAACCTTGTTTAAAGAAAAAAGTCTTGTATAAATTATAAATTTTTATTTAAATAAACCTGGAACGTGTTGTGCTCACAGTGGGGGAGGGTGTGGGGTGGCTTTCCTGGCAGGGTCCCATGGCCAGCAGCGCTGGAGGGCAGTGGGGTTTTGGAGTCAAGGCCGAGGGGCAAGGTGGGTCCCCCGGGAGTGGGCCATGGGGGCAGGGCGGGGGGCTATGCACACGGACAGGCTGGGAAGAGGGAGGCAGAGGCCGGCTTCCAGAAGAAGGAAGCCAGTGATGGGTGGTGGCCGGCGGGGAGGGGTGTCCAGGGGCTGGCACACACCCTGGAAGGGGGAGCTCATGCCTGGCCTCCTGGGGACCGTGAGCATCTGGGGCCGGGTGCTGCTTGTAGCCCCCACCACGCTGAGGCTGAGGTGGGAGGCCGAGGGGCCCTGGGCAGAGGGGTCCTTGGTAGTGCGTGTGGTTCTGCCAGGCCACTCGCCGACACTGGACACGGATGCAGGAACCTGCCTGGCTTCTGCAGCCACTGGGGCCGTTCAGTGACCGTGCTGGGGGCCCGGCGGTGTGGGGCAGGGGGGTCTGGGGGACAGAAGGGGGAGACGGGCGCACAGAGGAAATGAAATGAACGTTCTTGTTCTTGAACTGGGGCTCTCTCCACGGGTGCTGTTTACAACATGGCGTTTCGGGAGTGGATTTTACGACTGACGGACAGGTAAATAAGCAGGCCACACACTGACCAAAGCGGGGTGCTTATGGTGAACCAAGAACTCGGTCTGGTCCGGTTCTCCCCACGGTAACCAACTGGCAAAGCTGATTCCAAAGGTATTTGCTGAAAACAGAGACTCGAGTGAGGTGTGAGGGACCCTGAGGACTGCAGGGGTGTCTGGGACCGGCAGCTGTGGTCCATGATCCAAGGGAGGCCCTAGTGTCCAGCTCGCTGAGATCTGCCCCAAAACCACTGGGACAGGAAGCCCAGCCCCTTCCTCTTGTGGACCCAGCGTCCTCCACTGTCAAGGGCTGGCATCCCACCAACAAGGTCGTGAAGGAAGACAAACATTCCAGTATCTGTGACTACAGACAGCCCCCAGGCCTGCAGATAAATGAGGCAACCTTTTTGGATATAATCCCACTCAAAAAACAACTGCATTTCTACTTAAAGGAGAGTAGCCTCACAATAACGATGTTTTTAAGAACAAATCCAAATAAAATTGAAAGATGTGGAAAAATTCTAAAGCTCTATGACATGAATGAGGACTGACGTAAAGGAAAACACATGCAATGTTAATAGACTGGAAAATTCCGTTTCATGATGAAAACGTTTTAATACCCGCTAAATGAGACAAGCTGCAGAAAATGACACAGTAGGACCACTTCATGTAAAGAGCAAAACCTGCGAAACTACACTCTCTCAAGATAAACACATGGGGGAAGGAGAAAAACCTTTCTTCTACCCTCTTACGTTCAGTTACTGGAGTCTGCAAGTTAAATCAACAAAAGGCAAGTTAGGAGAAAAGGCATAGAGTTTTTATTTAATGCTAATATTTACGTATTTTTTTTGTTCCTGGAGGCCGTTGTAGAAAAAGAGTCTGACCCAAAGAGGTGGTCAGAGTCAGGGTTTTATATGCCGTTTTAATAAAGGGCAATAAATTTGTCAAGAAGTGACAAGATAAAAGGGAGCTTGGGCTTCTTGGGTGAACATACTGAGGAATTTTATTTGCGGGGAAACTAATGGACCAGAGTGAAAGTCGCTGGGTCATGTCTGCCTCTGTGCAACTCCGTGGACTATACAGTCCCTGGGATTCTCCAGGTCAGAATACTGGAGTGGGGAGCCTTCCCCTTCTCCAGGGGATCTTCCCATCCCAGGGATTGAACCCAGGTCTCCTGCATTGCAGGTGGATTCTTTACCAGCTGAGCCACAAGGGAAAGGGGCTGGCAAACAGAACGGAAGGGTGGTTTTATTACTCAGGTTGGTCTGTCAGCTCAGAGCTGACTCTGTCTCCAGGGACACGGGTGGCCCCCGAGGGCAGGGGGGCTCACCCCCACATCGGGAGCGCGTGTCCCTCCAGGCAGACGTGGGAGGGGCAGGCAGCTCTGTCTGCATTCCCTGCTGCTTCACTGTCACCTGCTCAGAACACCCTCATGCCCAAGTGGCGCACGTGGGGTGCTCTGTTCTGATCCCCTCACGTGGGTGAAGCAAGCGATTCACTCCAGTTTTAAAACCATAGTTCCCTCCTCCGTGGGGGGAGGGGAGGCTCGGTCCACAAGGGCACACGGGGAGGAGCCTGGGGGTGAAGATCAATTCCTTGGCATGGGTGGTGGGCTCACCATTGCTCACTTTCTTTACATTGTACGTGTTTTCACACAAAAAAATACTCTGCTTTGAAAGACAACAGGAATTTGTAAGAGGAAAAAAAAAAAGCCACATTCTGCCCAAAGTAACAACTTTATTTGTCTTCTCAAACATATCAGAGCAAATTCGCCATCTTCTAACCTTGAAGCCAGCAAGATTAGAAAGGAAGTTAAGCCCCTTTCCGTTGCCACTGCCAGTTCCACGGGGCCGCTGTGAGGGCAGAGGCAGCTGGCGCCGAGGGGCTGGCACGCCGGCCGCCCTGGCCTGCGCATAACCGGGAACAAGGAACCGCAGCACCGCCGGGCACAGGGTCCTCCCCATCCAGCCATCAGTTCCGATTTTTCCTTAAAATCCTGGAGTTTAGGCTGTGGTCGCTCCACCAGAGTCCTGGCTCGCGGGAAGGTCAGGAAGGTACTCTGGTCTTGGGGTGGGGTCGTCCGCAGCGCCTGGGGTGGGGGTGGGGGCTCAGACAGTCACATGACCCCCGGGGACAGTTCCAGAATCTGCGGTTTTGAAGGTCAGCAAGCGGTTGGAGAATATGGCCAAGGCCACTGGGGACCACGTGGCATTACAGGGGTGGGGGCTGGGGGTTCCTTCTCGAACAGAACATGCTTGCTCTCGGCCTAGACTGCGTTTCTAGCAACGGCAATGGGTTTCGGGGCAGACCAGTGATTGACGTTTCGCAGGGACGATCAAGACCATGGAGACCCTCTTGGGGACCCTGTAGAAACACGGTCTCCTGAAAAACTCCTGTCGAAGCTGCCCTGGGTGGGAATGAGACAGGACATGCAACATATACGAGTTCTGAGAATGAAGGACATCTGTTAGAAGCGAGGGTGACCGCCGGACCCTGTGTGGTGGCCGGCGGCCCTCAAACCGCCTCTTGTAACAGTCGAGCTCCCTTTTCACAAGTCCAAATGGGGCAGCATCCTCTTAGGTCTCAGATAAAGCTGCTGCAGATGCGTCGTCCACGCACAGAAGCACAAACACAGATGAAACGGGGCCAGGCCAGGCGCCCCCCTCCCGGTCTGGGGTGGGGCCCGCACTTGCGCAGCAAACAAAGGAAAACACGGCCAGCGAGGACACTGTACGCTCTTCCGGTTTACAGGACGCACCTTGCAATAAATACGTGGAAGGAAGTGTGAAGACAACAAAGGCATGGGCCTGGATCACGGGTACAGACGGGGCTGCGGGAAGGGCACCCCGGCACGTGGGACCCTCTCCCCAGGGCGGTGGGGCGCTCGGTCCAAAGTTCACGGGCTGCTTCCCGTCGGGCCACTGAGCCGGGCACGGCAGCCCCCGCCGTGGGGAGAGCACTCGCGGCGTCTAAGCGCTGAGACACTCGCCAGGGCGCCACGAGCGGCTGGTTTCCCAGGCGCCTAACCTGTCCTCCCGCCGGATCGTCTAGAAGTGCTGCTGTTGCAGGAGTGCAGCCCGGGGAGTCCCTCCCGCTCGCTGGACCAGGCTGCCCTGGAGGCAGACCGGGACACCGCTGCCTTGTAGACGCGCGAGACAGGAAGGGTCCAGATGCGCTGCTCTACTTGCGAGGGACGAGGTAAGTGCTACAAAGCAAACCGCTCCTCAGCAGGGGCTGACCACCAGCGCTGCAGGGCAGGTCCTGCCGAGCAGCCCAGGGACCCCACGGACGCCTGCGGTGCAACGCGCCGCCCGAGTTGCTGCGTTAGAGCCACGGGCGGGCCGTCAGGGCCGTCAGCGCGGCCGCAATCTCAGGGGCCGGCACTCCCCAGCCTGCACGGGCCACTGCCGGGCTGAGACAGGTGAAATGCAGCCCACAGACGCACACAGAACCGGAAATGCCAAATGTTCCACAAAACTGCTGACAAACACGCTATTTTTCTAAAATCAATATTCAACTATCAAAAATAAATTTCTAAATTTGAATGTATCGCAACATAATTGGTCTGTCGTCATTGAGACACGGTTCCCACGGCCGGCGCTCAGCCGCGGGACTCCTGCTTGGGGCTTTCTTCGATTCCTCGTGCGAAGAGCCGGACCAGCTGGCAATGGACCCTGCGGAGACAGAGGGTCACACTGAGACCCCGAACCCCGGGCCGGGGGTGAGGCAGGCCTCAGTCACCAGGGGCGGGTCAGGGGCTCAGAGAAATGTCCTGACACCCCCGAGAGACTTGAGTTGGCAAAGGGCCGTGATGGCCAAGCGGAAATCCAGGACTGTGCAGACCCACCCGTGAGCAGAGGGACAGCCCCACAGGCCAGCTCCCTCCCCGCCTGGGTCCACTCATCAGAACCGAGCTGTCGGGGCCGTGGGGCGGGTCCCACGAGGAGCACTCTGAGCGTCAGGAGATGCAGTCCGGGAGGCAAGGGGCCCTACCTTCCACCGCAAGCACAGCATGTGAGCCTGGGGCTTGGAGGTCTGCCGGGGCTCCTGGGCCCACCCCCAACCCCGGCAGGGCCTCCTCCCCATGTCATGAATGACGTCACACACGCCTCAGAGATGCTGGGTCATAAAAACCCCTGAAGTGACTCACTGTTCCAGGCACCGTAATATCTATCAAGATGCACAGGATCTATTTCACGAGAGAACCTTTCCTAACTGTGAACTGTTCCTAAGCCGGCATTAAAAATACTTGCATTTCCTGAACTTGTGAAATGAGTCGACCGAAAGCGGAGCCCCGCACACAGGACCGCGGGATGGGCTTTCTTGGGACCTTGGAGCCCTCCTGTCCTGAGATGCGACATGCGCGGTCACTGCCACGCTGGCTGCACCCCGGCTGCAAGAGCAGGGACAAGCAGGCCGGGCCTCGGGGAGGCTGGAGAGCCTGCCCCTGCCCGTGGCTTTGCTTGGACGCCAAGGCTAGAGAGGCCCGGCTGGGGTCAGTGGCTGGTTGCCTGAGAAGCCATCTACAGCGGGGTGATAAGCGAGGACGCGCAGCCGAAACGTGGGAGATGTGCCCCGAAACGTGGGCGATGTGCCCCCAGCTGTCCTTCCACGCTGCGGGGGTGGGGCTACGTGCCTGCTTGTGGCCACCTTCCTCATGTGACCCACTCACGATGGTCAACGAGGGCCCAGTGTGGTTTGCTTAAAGTAGGCTTCCCTGCTGGCCCAGACAGTAAAGAATCTGCCTGCAATGCAGGAGACCTGAGTTCTTCTGGGAAGATCCCCTGGAGAAGGAAATGGCAACCCACTCCAGTGTTCTTGCCTGGGAAATTCCATGGACAGAGGAGCCTGGCGGGCTACAGTCCAAGGTGTCGCAAAGAGTCGGACACGACTGAGCGACTAACACTTTCACTTTTCTCTCAAGATCCTAAGGACGTTTGTAACAGGATGGAAAGAATCCTTCTAGAATTAAACAGCTCCCCTCAATCTCTCAGGGGCTTCCCAGGTGGAGCTAGTGGTAAAGAACCCGCCTGCCAGTGCAGGAGACGTAAGAGATACAGGTTCCATCCCTGGGTGGGAGGGATCCCCTGGAGGAGGAAATGGCAACCCACTCCAACATTCTTGCCTGGAGACTCCCCATGGACAGAGGAGCCTGGCGGGCCACAGTCCACGGGGTCACAAAAAGTCGGACACGACTAAAGCAACTTCGCACGCTTAACACCCACACCTCCATCAGCTGCTGCTGCTGCTAAGTCGCTTCAGTCGTGTCCGACTCTGTGTGACCCCGTAGACGGCAGCCCACCAGGCTCCCCG
>NW_011484037.1:46093-47761 GCF_000754665.1 Bison bison bison | reverse complement strand
AAAAAAAAAAAAAAAGAATGCGTTTATGTCCTTCCATGGAGAAAAAACCTTTTTCGGCACTTATATTTTTAAAAAAAAATCTTTCTTGGCACTTAAATTTCACCTGGTTATGTAATACACATAACCAGATTGCAGATTCCCAAGTCCACATACAATAGGCCTAATGGATTTGGGGCTGGAGGGGCAGGCCTGGCACCCTGGACCTTAGCTTGGCCGTGGGTTCCTCGGGCCGGAGCACGTCCTGGTGGAGTCAGTGGACCCAGGGCTCCGAAAGCGCCCACACAGGGAGTTTGTTAGTTTAAGTCGTTAGGAGACGAGAGGGAACATCGTGCAGGGTGTGGCAGAGAAAGTGAAACGGAAGGGCTTCCACCCCCAGCATCCTCCCAGCACTGAGACAAGGGCGTCTCCGGGGACCATCCCGGGCATGCCCGTGCCTTCACAGTGGGCTGCCACACGCCAGGCTGTAGGGTGCCAGGCTCCCAGAGCCCCTGGGGCACACCCGTGCGTTCACGGTGGGCTCTCACACGCCAGGCTGTAGGGCGCCGCCTCCGCTCACCTGACCTCGATGGCCGGGCTGCTGAGCACCTCCCCGTCGCAGTTCCAGCTGCTGCTGGAGGGGCGGCAGCAGCAGGAGGCGGGGTGCTCGCTGCACAGCGGTCCCAGCCGCTTCTTCCCACGGCCCAGCACGCTGCTGTCCTCCTCCTCCGCGGGCTTCGACACAAACTGGAACTTCTTGACGCGATAGACCTCCACGAAGGTGAAGTCAAACTAGCGAGAGAGCCAGACAGGAACGCGCACTCAGCGGTGCCGTGCTGGGGGCATGACCACCGTCGGGGGCCTCCCAGGGGCCCCCCACAGCGTGGGGACATGAGAAATGGTCACCACCACGCTTAAAACCCAGTCTCACCCACACTGCATGACACTTTAAAGAATCCCATAGTTCCCAGCAGCGACTTGTACCGTTCTTTACCTTTTTAACAAGCGGTACTTTAAAAGCCACAGGGAAACACTCTTGGACCAGATCTTAGAAAAAACTTAACAGCCATGAACTTCACCACAACCTGAGACCGATCAAGAGTTGCACCTGTCTGGATAGCGTTAGACTCGGGATCCCCCCACCCCGCGTCACTGCACGCAGGACTGTGACTAAGGGTCTCAGCAGAACCCCTTCCAGGAGCTGGAAGACTGTGCCATAAGTGGGCTGCGAGAGCAGCAGAAAACGGCGCTGCATCGGCCTGTCCTGTCTGTAAACAGGAAGAGAAACAACAGGGGAGCGTGTGGAGACATTCGCGTCGCCTGGTGTCCAGAGCCAAGGCTTATACGTGAGGCTTTATACGGAGGAAGCATGGCCGAGTTCACAGTGGGTGAATGGCAGGCAGAGGAGTCTGCTGCGGCCCCTCGCACGCACAGCGATCCCCGAGGGGCCGCCCGGGTGGAGGACGCGCTGGCGCAGGCGGCGTGGAGGCCGTGGGACCCTCACCTGGTCGCCCTGGTTGGTGTGCCTGACCAGAAAGCGCAGGAAGTTGAACCGGGAGCACTTCCGGATGAGGATGAGGTCGGAGGAGCCGTCCCCCAGGTGGGCGGCCGGGGAGAGGCCTTGGGGGCTCCGGGGACAGGCGCAGGACATGTTGGTGGCGTTGATGGCCAGGAACTGCCCGCAGAGGACCT
>NW_011484037.1:41971-45993 GCF_000754665.1 Bison bison bison | reverse complement strand
CAGTCCAGCCGCTCAGTCGTGTCTGACTCTGCAGCACGCCAGGCCCCCCTGTCCACACCAACTCCCGGAGCCCACTCAAACTCACGTCCCCTGAATCGGTGATACCATCCGACAGTCTCACGCCATGTTAAACTGGGACCCGGCAGGTGGGGTGGGCTTCCTACCCCTCGGCATCGGCACAGAGACAGCCCGCCCGCAGTCACCTCCCGAGGGGCAGTCCTCCCCAGGGCTGGGATGGGGGGCTCTGGGACCACCATCTAGGGCAGGGGTCGCCAGATCTGGCCTGCCACGTGAGTGTGTGTGGCCTGTGAGTTAAGACTGAGTTTTACATTTTTAGATGGTTGCGGGGGAAAAAAAATTAAATGAGGAAAGTACTGTGTGATGTATGGAAATGACATGAGACAAATCTCGGCATCCACAAATCGCCCGTGACTTTCATCCAAGGCCTCGGCGAGGCCACTCACTGAACCCCCAGTCCCAGAGCATTCTGGAGACAGGCGTGGAGTAACTCAGAGGGACGCGGTGAGAGGGGCCCTTCCCCAAGCTCTGGCAAAGGCCAGGGCGCTCGGCCTGGAGGAACCGAGGAGCGGGTGCTCCGCAGAGAGGGAGGAGGGGCCCCGGGCCCGGACACCTTACCCGTGCCGTCCAGGCCGTACAGCGACCGCTTCTGCTCCTCCTCCAGCTGCTGCCTGCTCTGCCTGCACACGGGGCACCTGCGGTAGCAGCGCCGGGTCGGTGACGCGCGCACAGCAGGGCCCACCAGCCCCTCCCGCGCAGCTGGCGTGCAGCCTCGGAGGCTTCACTTAAAAATACTTCCCTTGCACGTTAATTTGAGCTCTCAAAATCAGATTGACTCTTAGAAATTATACGGGCAACATATCCTTCTCGGAAGTTTATGGAAGTTACAAAAAGCCAGGCGCATCCCTTGGGGGTCCTGTATTGGTTCAGGGGAGGGGTGAGCTCGGCCCGCAGTTGGGCGGGGGGGCCACCGGCGGGAGCAGAAACCAGCTGCAACGCCCGCCGTGGACCCTCCAGAGCCCTTGCTCCCTTCGCATGACAGGTAACACGGCGGCTGTTTGGTCAGTAGGTGACAAGCGAGTCAGTGGCTCAGAGCTCAGGGTGTGGGAGACCCCTTTAGGGTTTGGGGGACCCTGGCCGCTGGACATGATGAACGGCACCCCCCATCTTACACTGCAAGGACCGCCCCACTCACAACCCCAGCTGGTCCTGCTTCCGTCTCATCACCTGAACAGAAGCATGCATGCGAGATGCTTACCCCGCCCGGCAGGGTTTCCGGTCCCTCGGGGAGCCCACCGTGTGCTGAGCTGGCAGGAAGGACACTGTGCCTTCATAGCAGTGATGGGAGAAGAAGGTCTTCAACCCTGAGGACAGAGTGCGAGCGAGAGGAGATGGCGCCGTCAGCCTCGTGAAGGGGCTGGCGGGTCGCCGGGGTCGTCGGAGACAGAGCATCCGCAGAAGGACAGGGCCCCTCCGGCCTCTGGCTGAGCCGCCGCCACCGTCTCGGGGCGCTGCAGGCTCCTGGCTGCCAGGGCCGCCTTCTGTGCTGGCAGAGGGGGCGTCTCGGCCACCAGGGAACCCTCGTGGCCTCAGGTTCTGCCTGTGAAGCCCCGGGCACACCCCCAGGCTTGGGCCTGTTGTCCTCAGCTCTGGGGTCTCTGGGGGCTGGCTCTCATGATAGAATGCTGACTGAGGAGGAGCCGCTCCTCGTGGATAGGTAAAGAGAGCGGCTTCTTGGACGGAATCGAGTCGTGGGGAAGATGCCACGGAGACGGCCGAAGTGAGGACGAGAAGACGATACAAGTGTGGCTCACGAGCGGAGGCGGCTCTGAAAGGCCTGCTGTGGGTTAAGCGCTATCAAATTTCACTGCGAGCTACAGAGACAGCATTCCTGGAAGAAGAGTCGACTGATGCGGCAAACTTCAGTGTCGTCTTATTTTAAGAAATTGCGACACCCCGCCTTCAGCACCCCCCACCCCGATCCGTCAGCAGCATCACGGAGGCAAGACCCTGTACCCCACAAGGGTTACAACTCATGGAAGGCTCAGATGGCAGTTAGCGGTTTTTAACCATAAAGAACTTTCAGACTGAGGTATGCACCTTTCTCAGCTACGATGCTACTGCACACAGCACGCTTGAGTGTACACGTAACCTCACATGCACAGGGAAAGCAAAACATTCACGTGGCCTGCTGTGTTTCGACATTTGCTTTCTCAGAGTGGTCTGCAACTGAGCCCTACGTGTCTCCAAGGTGTGCCTGTAAACTTTACCCAAAGGTGAACCATAAGGGGAGTGACCAGAGAAATGACGCATCAAATACAGCCAAAAAGGAGGGGATTCCCTGGAGGTCCAGTGGCTAGAACGCTGCGTATCCATTGCCTGGGGCCTGAGGAATCGGGGAACTAAGATCCCAAAAGCCACGAGGTGCAGCCAAAAAATAAAAATAAATAAGTGAATACAGCCAAGGCATTCACCTCAACCACAAGAGTGTCAGATTCTGAGCCCTTTGTCCTTTCAAGCCCCCTTCTGCATTGGGGCTGCCCTGGTGGCTCAGCTGGTAAAGAATCCGCCTGCAATGCAGGAGACCTGGGTTCGATCCCTGGGTTGGGAAGATTCCCTGGAGAAGGGAAAGGCTACCCACTCCAGTATTCCGGCTGGAGAAGTCCATGGGCCGTATAGTCCAATGGGGTCGCAAAGAGTTGGACACGACAGAGCCTTTCACTTCACTCTGCATTTAAACGCCGAAAGCTGGTGCTGCACACGGCCTGAAACTGCAGACCCTCACTGGTTTGTCCGACCTGGAGTCAGCTGACCTCCATTCCCAGCCCTGCACCCGGGGACCCGGGGGCCCGCGCCCCAGGGAGAGCGAGCCGGCAGGGGCTGGGGGCGCAGGGAAGGCCGGGAGCCGGGCTACCTGAGAAGTCGTATCTGATGAGGCCCATCCACCGCTTCCTCTCACTGTCCTTGATGATGTCACCGTAGAAGCCGTAGCCCAGCAGGGACACCGAGTACCGCAGGAGCGTGCTGTCATGGTGCACGGCCGACACGTCCATGGACAGCGAGTCCCCTGCGGAGAGAGGCCACGTGGGAGCCTGGCTCAGATTTCCGAAAGGGGCTGGGAAAGCTGCTCTGTGGGGAGGGAACAACAGGGCCAGGAAGCTCGCTAAAGGCTGCTGCTAGCTGAGAGGACAGTGGTCTTGAGGAGGAGGACGAGGCGCCTGGGTTCTCAGCCATAAAGTCACGAAGGCACCGCCTGTAAACACGGCCCTTGTGACTGCAGGGGACACGGAGTACAGGACTGCCGTCGGGGACGAGCACAGGGCAGGGAGCCACACGGGGGCCCTGCAGGCGCCTGGACAGCGCCGAGCAGTGACGACTGCTGCAGGGTCTCCTGCCCCGGGGACGCGCCGTCTAGAGGAGTTGGGGGGGTCTGTCCCCCCAGGATGATAAGGGGCCTAGTCCTGAGCAGGGAAGAGGGCTGAGATCAGGGCTCCAGACGGGCGGGGTGCGCCTGGCCAGTGCAGGGGGTGAGGGGAGAGCCGGCCGGGGCACGGGTGCCAGGCGCCCCAAGGCTGGGTGAGGGCCCTGGAGGGTCTGAGCAGCGCCTGTGTTTCTGAGGGTCACCCAGCTGGACGAGCTGGATGGTGGCAGGGGAGGGCGGCAGACAGGGCCCCGTGGGGGGTCGGGCCAGGGCACCCGCATGGCGAGGCAGACGGATGCCCATGTGCACCTGGAGCCCTGGGGTCCCACGAGCCGAGCAGCAGTAACGGGGCGCCTACCCACGATGATGTGCAGAGCCGAGGTCTCCGCGTCGTTTGTGCCGACGGTCGAGTAGCACACGCAGTCTGTCGACCCTAAGACGAGGAGAGATCCTTAACGTCACTGCAGGAATTTAAGATCCTAACGTGTTTCCAAGTAGGGAAGCAGTAAGCACTTCCTTTTCTTCCAAGGACCGGGAGGAAGTACGGCGTAAATACAACTACCTACAAAATTAGTTCCTGAGG
>NW_011484037.1:39720-41765 GCF_000754665.1 Bison bison bison | reverse complement strand
TTACTCAAACTCATGTCCATCGAGTCAGTGATGCCATCCATCCATCTCATCCTCTGTCTTGCCCTTCTCCTCCTGCCCTCAATCTTTCCCAGAATCAAGGTCTTTTCCAGTGAGTCGGCTCTTTGCATCAGACCATAGCACTGAGGTTGAGTCATCAGGAATGCTGAGACTGACCTTGATTACTATCAATGAGCTCCTCACAGAGCTTTCAGAGACCTCGTCTGGGCCCTGTGTGGGGCGTAGGGGGTGGACCTCGGGTGGCGGGGCAGGACTTGCAGCAGTGCCCGGCTGCTATGAAGATGGGCAGCAGCCCTGGGGCTCCAGACCACCAGCCCCAAGGGGCTCAAGGGGAAGTGCACACTAGACAGCTTGTGAGGGTCACAGAAGGGGCACAGCGGCCCATGGGTCCTGATAGACCCGGAGCCCCAGCCCAGCCCAGTCCCGGGTCGTCTGAGAAGGGCAGGTGACCTCAGAGCACCCAGCTAGTGCCTGGATCAGTGATGCTACGGGTCCTCCCTAGGCCTGTCCTGGTTCTAACTGGGTCACCACCTGAGTGGGCAGAGAATCTCCCAGGTGCTTATTTATAGCCGACTCCTGCACCCTGCTCCACCCCCGAGATCCTGACTCAGTGGGCTGGGAACGGGGCTGAAACGGAAATTTAAAACGTCTGCGGAACAGCTGAAAACCCCAGTCTAGACTTCCCCAAAGTAAACTGACGGTGCCCAGAACTGCACACTAAATATCGCACAGACACACGGCCAGCACTGACCGAGACCCATCACAGTCACCACCGTGCTGCCAGGCATGCAAGCTGCGGCCGCAGGCAGGGTCCAGACGCCGTGTCCTCAGGCCCCAGAGCATTCTGCACGTCCCTCAGCCTAAGTGACGTGGGACGGCGCTGCAGGTCCATGGCTGCACAAAGAGGCGCTGGGTCGCAGGCAGCCTTGGTCGTCTCTCAGAGCAACAGAATCTGGTCCAGTTTGCGATCAGAGTAAAGGCTCTTTAAGTGTTAATAGTTAATCTAAGCTAACTGATGGCTTCTTATGGCTGGTAACATATAGACTCATAACATACAAATCTGCCCTCTGACCGTGGAACCTCACCAGCATCTTCAGCCAGAAAACAGGGCGATGGCACCATTCACACCCAAGGCTGACCCAGCAGGGTCCCTGCCGCTGCAGCTCAGACAAGGGCAGGGAGGGCGTCCCCTCCCGGTTCAGTTCAGTTCAGTCGCTCAGTCGTGTCTGACTCTTTGCGACCCCATGAATCGCAGCACGCCAGGCCTCCCTGTCCATCACCAACTCCCGGAATTCACTCAGACTCACGTCCATCAAGTCGGTGATGCCATCCAGCCATCTCATCCTCTGTCATCCCCTTTTCCTCCTGCCCCCAATCCCTCCCAGCATCAGAGTCTTGTCCAATGAGTCAACTCTTTGCATGAGGTGGCCAAAGTACTGGAGTTTCAGCTTTAGCATCATTCCTTCCAAAGAAATCCTTGGAAGAAAAGTTATGACCCCTCCCGGTTAGATGTACGCAAAGCCCCTGCCTCACCTCCTACCCCCTGACTACAGTGGGTCCTTTGAAAGAACGAGGTGCTTCCTTGAGTCATGAAACACGCTGAGCCAGCCAACTCAGGACAAGCCAGCCACCTTACACCCCGAGGCCCCCAGCCCTGACACCCAGCCCCGGGCTCCAGGCACCAGTTGCTTCTTCCAGGCCGCCGCCTGCTCCCTGGGCTCCCCTTCTCCTCCACTGTGCTCCAGGCCCCAATGCCCACCCACCACCAACAGTCGGCTCTCTGAGAGCACAGACCACCGCCACCACCTGGTGGGAACCTGGTGCCCGGGGAGGAGGGCAGGACCCCTTCCCGCATGCAGCCGTGGTCCCACATCCGGTGCGTGGAGAGAAGAGCACGCCTGAAAGGGAGTAAACCTGAAGGCAAAGCCACGGGCGACCTGCCCGGCCTGTCCCCGATGGACAGACCCGGACGCCTGGCCCCCTCACAGTGGACAGACCCTGATGCCCGGCCCCCTCATAATGGACAG
>NW_011484037.1:32585-39452 GCF_000754665.1 Bison bison bison | reverse complement strand
AGCACCCGTGGCCGGCCCCCAGCTCCCCGAGGGTCCAGGCAGGGCCTTCCTGACTGCCTGTGCCGCTGGGACCGCCGGCCCCCACCCACCCACTTTGCTCCTGCTCCCGGCAGACGGCATTAGACCCTCTGTGTCTAAGGAGGGGAGCCTTCGGAGTCCGCTGTAGCCACAGGCCGGGCTCTGAAAGGTCTGGGGGACCAAGTGAAGGCGGGGCTGGGACCAGGCCTCAGAGGACGCCCCTGCCCCCCAGCATGGCTGCTGAAAGGTAGGCCGGCAAGACCCCCACAGACCCCTCTTCCCCTGCCAGCCCCTCACCAAGGTCCCCAGGAGCCTGGACCCTGTGGCAGGTGACACACGGCTCCCTCCCGGCCCCTCCCCACCACGGCCCACTCCCGCCGTGTGACCCTGGATCTGCTGACCCTCAAGCTACCTGACGTCCCCAGGGCCACAGTCGCCCACTGGGGACCTGAGAGCCTTCTTGGGGCCCT
The DNA here is from genome assembly GCF_000754665.1 of Bison bison bison. Lineage (NCBI taxonomy): Eukaryota > Metazoa > Chordata > Mammalia > Artiodactyla > Bovidae > Bison > Bison bison. The sequence continues at coordinate 38,964 of NW_011484037.1, read as the reverse complement.
GGAGTGGGAGCAGTGACACTCAGGACGCCGAGCGCCAGCAGAGACGGTGCTGGCGGCCCTGGTCACACAGCTGGAGAGACGGGGACGAGGGTCAGACAGATGCTGGCTGCACGGGCCCTGAGCCTTCACACGACCGGACAGGCCGGGCCCCCAGCTCAGCTGACGTGACCCCCAGCTGGCTACACGGGATTCGAAACCTGCTGGGTGACGCTTGGGGAGCACCTGGTCACGGGGACTAGCCGATTCTCCCCTAGACGTCCTGGAGAGCATCCCCCTGTCCTGTGCCCTCTGCCGGCGTCCAGCTGCTCCTGCCATGGACCCATAAACCCTGGCGGCCTCCCGGCTCCAATCCCATCTCCATGCTATTCGCCATGTGAGTCTCAACCAAAACTCCCGCACCCAGAGGGGCGCCGTGTGTGAGCTTTCCGTCTCCTCACCACCTTTCTCGCTCTCTGCTCATCCACCAGGCCCCGACCACGTACCAGCCCTGTGCCGGGCAAGGGGACGGCTGTGCCTGAGGCAGAGGAGGCCGGTTCGCAGGAGCTGACCAGCGCACAGGGACAGCAGAGATGCAGACAGGGACCAGCTCTGCACCCCCGTGCCATCTGCACCCCCGTGCCATCGCAGCCGGAAACGCACACCCGGGTCCTGACCGAGAGGAGGTCTTGGACCCCAGACCAAGGGACGGGCGGCAGTCGGCCCCGCCAGGAAGGCCGAGGACCCGTGCGGGGCTACAGGAGGCCAGAGACACGGCCCTGCATCTGAAGGCCACGCCTGCCCCGGGGCTCTTTTGTTTTAGGGAACTAAAGGAGCGCGTGTAGAACCTGGGTCAGGACAGCACACGGGTGACGGCATCTGTGTCAGGGCCCATCTCCTGGGCAGTGAGTGATGCCCGCATCTTAGCTCTGAGGACCTCCTCGACTTTAGGGCACACACACACATATTTAGGGACAAGAGGTGATCACCTTCAAATGAGAAGATTTCTGTATGAGGCGGTAAGACTGAGAAGGGAAACCAAACTTCCACGGCGGTCCTCTGAGGAGCAGAGGAACGCAGGGTCCTCCGCAGTTCCTGCTTTGCCCAGCTTGAGGAGAGGCAGGTTTACTTCGGGGGGAGGGAGGGAGCAGGGCCAGTGAGGACAGGCTGAAAGTAGGGGATGGGGGCCTCACTCACCCGTCGTACTTATCGATGTTGAGCTCATACAGACTCTCCTTGGCATGATTGGCACGTTCAGTTACTGTGGGAGAGACAACATGAGCTTGTAGCGTTTACACTCAAGCCTGAGAATCCGCTTTAAAGTGAAGGCGGGTTAAACCACTTTAAACTGAGGGCCTATAAAATCCTCAGGGGGGTTGGCTGTAAGGAATCCTCCTCAGTCTTCCCCGAATCCCCTTCACGGAGAGGGATGGAGCTGGCCTCAGGGAGCATGGCCTCCCAGAATACACTCCGCAGGTAAAATGTCCCATTATTGGCACTTGCTGCTGCTGCTAAGTCGCTTCAGTCATGTCTGACTCTGTGCGACCCCAGAGATGACAGCCCACCAGGCTCCCCGGTCCCTGGGATTCTCCAGGCAAGAACACTGGAGTGGGTTGCCATTTCCTTCTCCAATGCATGAAAGTGAAAACTGCAAGTGAAGTCGCTCAGTCGTGTCTGACTCTTAGCAACCCCATGGACTGCAGCCCACCAGGCTCCTCCATCCATGGGATTTTCCAGGCAAGAGTACTGGAGTGGAGTGCCATTGCCTTCTCCTTATTGGCGCTTAATTGCCAACAAATAACGATTTTGGGGGGAAGAGGTTACATCTTCTATTTCATAGTTTCCCCTTAGTAGCCAAAAGACTTTGTAAATTTTAGAATACCAAATGTAGAAAATGTCAATCCATCGTCCGTTTACTCATTATAATTTCTAAAACACTTGTGCACACAATTTTGTGTCCTTTCTCCCTCAGCATCTTATCACAACCCCCTTTCTATCACTGAAACGTCCTTGTAAAGACCATTTTAAAGAACTACAAACTATTCCTCCAGATTCAGCTCAATGTTATCCATGTTTCTTGTTTGGGGCATCAGTGGTTTCCACTGTTTCGCTTTTATAAAAACGAGTCAAGAGACATCTGCGTACCTCCCTCTCTGCACAGCCGATGGTTTCCCCTGGGAAGTTAAAAAACCCTAAGACGCTTGACCCGCACCGCCAAGTGGCCCTTTAATAAGTTTACTCAAATCCTTCGAGGCGCTGAATAGGAGGCACTGTCTCCCCACAGCCTCCCAGCGTCGAAGACGTGCTCTGAAGCTCAGTGCCACAAACGTGGCATCGCACCGTGGTCCTTTAAAATGTCACTCACTGGTGAAACAATTTCTAAGCCTTACTAACTGCATCTCCTGCAAGAACTTTCTGTCTGTGGTCTTTGTCCTTTTCCCTCTTGCTGTTTTTCTTGAGGGATTTATATGCTAACCGTCGGCTGGAACAGTCTACACTCTTTGCTTTGCATTCTTCTCATTCTGGCATGCCAAAACCCCGACATTCTATTTAGTTAAAAGACTCTTAGGGAATTCCCTGGAAGTCCAGTGGTTAAGACTCTACACTTCCATGGCCAAGGGTCCAGGTTCAAGCTCAGGGAACAGAGATCCCACAAGCTGCGTGGTATGGCCACACACGTACACAAAGCATCCAATGAAAACCTTCCCTGGATCGTTCCCAATCCTACTTCTGCACACCACGCAGAGCCCTCATGCCTTACCAATGATCTCGGTGGTGATGGAGGCCAGTGTGAAGAGCGGGGCCACTTTCTTCTCGTAGATCCGCTTGCCCTGTCCTCTCCCTCCGAGCGGGTTGATGAACACCAGCAAGTGCTTCGGTCGAGATGCTACGGAACAACGACAGCGCCTAAGTCACAGTGAGGGACGCGCTCAGACTCGTTCAGAGGCCCAGCGGGACAAGCAGAGGACCAAGCGCCAGAGGTCTGAGATGGGGGGAAGGTGGACCCATTGGTTAGACGGCAAGTAGTAGACACCCGTCCTGTCCGGCAGAATTAGATGGTGAAATGCAGAGACCAAGTCCCACCACCCAGATGCGAAGCCAAAGGCGTGCTTTTCCCAAGCCAGGAAGCCACTCTGAAGCTGCTACGTGGGGAATGCTGCCTTCAAATACATTAAAATCCAGTTTCTAGATCTAGACGCCAAATTAATTTTAAATGATAGAAAAGCAAGCTAAACACACGCTCTTTCTTTTCTGTGGCTGAAGATTGTACTCAGTTGTTGAGACTGTATATTAAGACTATACCCAAAACAGATTAGCAAAATATCACATATATGATGATAAACAGTAAGTTTCTACTGCATGGCACAGGGGAACTATATTCAGTATCCTGTTATAAACCATAATGGAAAAGAATCTGAAGAAAAACGTGTACACACACACACACACACATAACTGAGTCACTGTGCTCACAGCAGAAATTAACACAACTCTGTAAATCAATTATTCTCCAATTAAAAAATACATACACCCAAACAACATGGGTGTTCCAGGCACAAAACGAGCTACTGTTTTGTAAATGGGACAGACAGACCCTCCTCACAGCGACAACTCACAGCTCAGACGCCCCGGTGGACATAGGCGTCCGCGGGCACTGGTGCAGTCCTCCTCGCCTCGAGCACAGGGCTCACCAACCCAGTTCCCAGGAAAAGAAACCCAGGCCCACGGCGCCAAGGGGCCTGCCCCGGCCTCACGCTCGTAAGCGAAGGTGCTGGTGCCCGGGGGCCAGGCTCCGGGCACCCCCCGTGCAGTCCTCTAACCAGAAAAGTGTTCAGAAGTCACAGCGTCTCGCTACGTCCGCTTTTGCGCTGAGCACAAAGCAGGCACGTACTCAGCGTTTCCAGCAGCTCCCGCAGGGTCTGCAGCCACAGGTGGTACAGCTGCTCCTCCGGGCACCAGAATGTCACCTGCGCCCACCTCCAGCGGTGCCGCCGGGCCCTCCGCACTCGGTGCACTGCACGGAGAACACACGCGTGAGCCCCACGCCACGCCCAGCTCCCCTGACCGCCCCTTACTCGGTGCACTGCACGGAGAACACACGCGTGAGCCCCGCGCCACGCCCAGCTCCCCTGACCGCCCCTTTCCTCTGATAGTTAATCCCTTCCAGTGTGTATGAGGGAAGAGAGTCTACCCCTCAGTTCTTTTAACCCATGTAAAAAAAGAATAATAATAAAGAAATGTAAAAGATGAACAAACATTAAAAGCAGAGCTTGGATATGCATAACTGACTCACTTTGCTCTACAGCAGAGATTCACACACTGCCGTAAACCAACTATACCTCAGTAAAAAAAAAAACACAAAAACAGAGCTTGGAAAACTGATACAAGGACCTTTCTATAAACCAAGGACACAGTGAGTCCGTTAAGCGAATGACAAAGGAGTTCTCTTTCATGTGACCTGCCTGGAGCTACGAGGGGCTTTAGGGCAGATTACCTGTGAAAGCGTAGGGCTTTTCCATTTTCTGCCATTTTCCGCTGCTGTACTGCTTCCCGTTAACGTCCGTTTCCTCAACGGTGATGATCTCGGAAATAGGCACCGTGCAGGCATCTGCAAAGACACCACGCCCTCGCTCAGCGGGTCACAGGACTCACCTGAGCGGCAGCAGAGCGACTCCACGCACTGGGACATCCCAGAGGCAGGTGACAAGCTCCATGTCATCGTGAGCCTCAGCGCTACATAAGGCTGGGACCCAGTCCATGCCCTCTGAAGACAGGGTGTTTCGTCCACAGGGACCGAAGTGGGCTGGGGCTTCCCAGGCCAGCTCCCGTGCAGAACCCGGGGAAGGGTGTTCACGCCCCAGCACCTGCGGTTCAGTCTGCTCAGAAATGAAGAGGGAAGGAGGCCCAGGACAGACCAGGACCCCGCCGTGTGCAGGTGGGTCAGGGCCACACTAAGGTGGGGGGCAGGGGGCTCGGGGTCCCACCACCCACTCGGGCGCAGGAGGAGGAAGTGGGCGCCCGGGTGGGGGCGGGGAGGACAGCACGGAACACCCTCGACTGGAGACCCAGTCGTCACCATGGGCCTCAGGTAAGGCCGGACACAAACAGCCGTGGGAAGCGCGAGGCGACAGCCTGTGACTGAACGCGGGGCCAGAAAGACCTCGCCAAGGACAGGACCTGGGAGCAGGGAGGCTGCAGGTCACGCCCCCAGCGTGAACAGGCTACGACCCCCAAGCCCGCCGGCGAAGCGGGTGGAAACCCCGTCCACCGTCACACAGAGGTGCGCGGCGACTCGAGGCCCCGGGTGGGCTCAGAGGCCTGCGAGCGCCGACGGGCTCTGTTTCTGCGACAGCTAAATGACCCGACGGCGCTGACACCTGGAATGACCTTGCTTCACCTCTGGCCTGGAGGCCTAAGGAAATCAAGTTACAAGAGCCAGCTTAGATGCCTCGAAGTTCCGAGAGTGGGGTGTCCCCAAGGTTAGAGGTGCTGGGCTGGGGAGGGAAAGGGACACTCTCGCAGAAGAGCTGGAAGCTGGCTGGGCAGACCCGACCCAGTAGAGCCTCCACCCAGGGCCTCTCTCCCGGGCTCTGACTCTCCGAAGCTGTGACCCCTCTCGTATCCCCTGCTCCCGAGGGGTATCTGACCCCGGCCTGCCAGCAGTCAGACCAGAGGAGGCTGCGAGGGGGCCGCCCGGGAGAGAAGGGGGTGCAGGGACATTCGGGGGGGGAGCCTCGCAGAGGGCCTGAGACTGAGGCGCTTTCACTGGGGTGGGGTAGGGGCTCTAACACCCCAACAGGGAAAAATTCCAGTGACTCTTGGCTTCTGCTACACTCAGCTTACCCACAGCTTCATCTGCTGCTTGGCTGAGAAGAAAAACAAAGCCAGGTCAGCAGGATACAAGCTTTCACACGTGCACTGCTTGTCCACGTAACAGACATGGTGACAAACACAATTATTTTCTCTAAAAAGGGACAGAGATCATGGGATCTGACAAAACACCACTCTCTACATCTTGCCTGATCGAGGACGGGCAAGACCCAGGGTCCAGATGGAGGCCATCCTAGGCGAGCCTGAGCCGGGGTGGTTGTTGTTATTGTTAAGGCGCTAGGTCACGTCCGACTCTTTGTGACCCCAAGGACTGGAGCCCACCGGGTGCGTCTGTCCATGGGATTTCCCAGGCAGGAATACTGCAGAGGGTTGCCATGTCCTTCTCCAGGGGATCTTCCTGACCGAGGGATCAAACTCACATCTCCTGCTTGGCAGGCAGATTCTTTACCACTGAGCCACCCGGGAGGCCTGGTGGGGAGGGTGGGGGGTTGTCAATCAAAAGCAGGGCTTGGTGAGTGACGGGCTTGGAACAGAGGCCGGTCCCACCCGGCTCCCTCGGCCCCTCCGTCTGCTG
>NW_011484037.1:17712-32077 GCF_000754665.1 Bison bison bison | reverse complement strand
GACACGGTGGTCCCCAGGTCGCCCTGCCTGTGCTGGCACGGAGGGGCCTTGGGGCTCAGCAGTGCACGTCGGGTGAACACACACGTGGGCATGGCCGGTTCACGTCTGTGGACGGACACGGGAGGCGCACCTGGCAGAGAGCTGATGGTGGGAACTGGGCCACTTTCATTTCCTGCACTAATTAGCATTTCTCTCCTTTGGCTTGCATTCTGCATAATCCTGCGTTGCACACGAGATTAGATAAAAAGCCCAAAGTCTTCCGTGAAAGGGTGAGTGATGCAAGGCGGTGCAGTTGCTTTCAGACCAAATCGACGCCGGCACCGGACTCGCTGGACAGATGAAAGGCCCGCACCTGCCCTGGCCACCACATCTCCCCCGAGCAGCGTCCCCCACCAGACCGGGGCAGGCATCCACGCCCAGACGGCGCTCCCCGAGCTGCTCCTGCCACGGCTGGAGGCGCCCTCGTGGTCCCTGGGCCGGCTGCAACGCATCGCAGGATCAGGGGCCGAGGCTCGTGGGCGTCTCCTCTCCCTTTATAAAGTCACAACCCAACGTCCCCTTTCAAGCAAGCTTCGGAACAGAAGGTTCTGGAAGAGACGCTCGACTCCCTGGGCGCCTCCCTGGCCCAGGGCTCCCCCGCCCCCACCCCAGCACCTCTTTGTGATGGGGCCATCCGCCACTGGAGGGTTTCAGCAGACCCCTGGGCTCCGGCCACTAAAGCAGCACCCCCTGCCCGCCACCCCGGTTCTGCCAGAGGCCGGCCAGCGTCTCCCGCTGCCTCCAGAGCTGGTGGGCTCGGTGACCCTTCTCCAAACAGAAGCAGAGAGCAAACTGAGGCTCCACGCCCAACACCTGCTCTGATCAAACAAGGATTTCTTCAACTCTGGATAATCGCCCCCTGCCCCCCGCCACACACACCTACAACAGAAGTAAGATTTTCAAGCCAAGTCAAGCAGCCTCGCTGGGACGGCAGTCGTATTGGCAGCCGGTATAAAACCTCTGCTCTGCTAAATTACTAAAGCAAAGTGACTTTCTCAGGGTGATTTTTAAAATTTCTTGAGATGAAAAAAAGGAGTCTGCCTGGGGCAACGGCCACCCTGAGGACAAATGGTGCAGTGGGCAGCCCGTGACCGATCGGGCAGACGGAGGCCATCCCCTACCACGAGCCACTCCTCTGTCCTCTCGGGGACCAAGCCCGGGGAGGAAGACTGGGGCTCCCTCCACCTCCTGTCATGCTCGGGTAAGACCACTCAAAAGGCAGAAGACCCCCGGGGCTTCCCAACACAGGCAGGAGCCCCCTGCTCAGCTAGGCTCCGGGTGCTCGGATTCAGTGACCTGCCAGGCTGGCAAGAGATGCAGGAGACGTGAGTTTGATCCCTGGGTTGGGAAGACCCCCTGGAGGAGGAAATGGCAACCCGCTCCAGTATTCTTCCCTGGGAAATTCCATGGACAGAGGAGCCTGGTGGGCTACACAGTCCACGGGGTCGCAAAGAGCTGGACACGGCAGAAGGGACTCAGCATGCGTGCAGGGTGGCAGCGCCCACACTGGGTCACAGCCCTGCCGCTGTGAGATCCCCAAGGTTCGAGGGGACAGAGGCCTCACCAGCCTCGTCCCGCTGGGTGTGCATTGAGCCAAGGTCGGCCCCAGAGAGAGGCTTTCCTCCCGAGGCAGCTGCGCACAGGGACAGCAAGAAGAGCAAGCCCGAGGCACGCCTCCCTGAAGGCCAGAGGCTGGGGTCCCCGTGGGACGGAGCCACAGGGCCTCCGGGGCGCAGGGAGAGTGGGGGAAGGTCCATCACCATACACGGGCAACCCGGCCCCGGCCTCCACTCAAAACAGAGGCGCTCAGCTCCCCCTGCGGCTAGAGTGTTTGGCCCTGTGATGTCAAAAGGTCACTGAGTGTACAGGCACTATGGAAGACGATATGGAGGTTCCTTAAAAAACTGGAATAAAAGCACCATATGACCCAGCAATCCCACTCCTAGGCGTATACCCCGAGGAAGCCAAAATCGAAAGAGATGCATGTATCCCATTGTTCATTGCAGCCCTGTTGACGGTAGCTAGAACATGGAAGCAAGCTAGATGCCCATTGACGGATGAATAGATAAACAAGCCGTGGTACATATACACAATGGAATATTACTCGGCCATAGAAAGGAACACATTTGAGTCAGTTTTGATGAGGTGGATTAACCTAGAACCTATTATACAGAGTGAAGTAAGTCAGAAAGATAAAGATAAATATAGTATTCTAACGCACATATACGGAATCTAGAAAAATGGTACTGAAGAATTTATTTACAGGGCAACAATGGAGAAACAGAGATAAATAGACTTATGGAGATGGGGAGAGGGGAGGAGAGGGTGGGATGTGTGGAGAGAGTAACATGGAAACTTATATTACCATATGTCAAATAGACAGCCAACGGGAATTTGCTGTATGGCTCAGGAAACTCAAACAGGGGCTCTGTATCAACCTAGAGGGGTGGGGTGGGGAGGCAGATGGGAAGGAGGTTCGAAAGGGAGGGGATATACGTATACTTATGGCTGATTCATGTTGAAGTTTGACAGAAAACAGCAAAAGGCTGTAAAGCAGTTATCCTTCAATTAAAAAGAAAAAAAGGGCACTGGGCGGACACTCATGTGGGCCCAGCTGAAGGGTCAGGGGTCCTGTCCGGTCTCAACCGAGGCGCCGAGACCAGACACGGCTGACTCCACGCTCCCGGAAGACGACTCCAGCGCTCACCACATTGTTTACGCTCCGAGCTGCTTGGAGGACGTGCACGTCGTAAAACAACCTTAGCTGCTGGGGGCCGGTGCAGCGGACCGGACTCAACCTGCCGTGCCCCCGCCTGACGCCCCGCCTGTCTGCCGGCACGGCGTCCCTCCCGCGGCCCCCAGGCCCCGTGGGCGCTCCCTCCCGGCTCTGCGCGTGTCCGTGTGTGCGTTCATCTGTGTACGCCCCGCCTGTCTGCCTGCACGGCGTCCCTCCCGCGGCCCCCAGGCCCCGTGGGCACTCCCTCCCGGCTCTGTGCGTGTCCGTGTGTGCGTACATCTGTGTGATGTGTACCCGTGTGCGTGTGCGGCTGAGCAGTCACGCAGCGATGACACCCTCTGCCGCGGCTCGCTCCAGGCCGAGCAGGCCCCCCCCGGGTCCTGCAGGTCACACGGGGGCTTCAGCTGCCCCCCACAGCTCTGACTGGCCCCTCTGAACTCTTTCCCAGGTCCCCCACCTGGGCTCGCCGCACACCTCTGCGTGCCAGCTGTGGCGGAGCCGTCCACAGGACCACCATGAAAACCAACCCACAGCAAGAGGGCTTGGACACAACCTCCATGAAAATATTCTCCTGTCATCTCAAACTGACGGCTTCCCGAGAAATCGTTGCTACAGCTCTGAACTCATGAGTCACCAAAGAGTTTAAAGCCACAGGCAGCAAGGTCCCTGGGCTTCCCTGGTGGCTCAGAGAGTAAAGAATCTGCTTGCAATGCAGGAGAGCTGGGTTCGATCCTGGGGTCGGTAAGAGCCCCTGGAGAAGGGAATGGCAGCCCACTCCAGCATTCTTGCCTGGAGAGTCACATGGACAGAGGAGCCTGGCGGGCTACAGTCCACGGGGTCAAAAAGAGTCCGACACGGCTGAGCGACTAACACACTGGCAAGGTCCCCACTGGACAGGTATTTTACCAGCGCACTCGGGGGAGACACTGGCCCAACGCCACAGGAAGCCCCTGCACCAGTACTGGGGAAGGATGCTCACGCTCTGAGGGGCCGCCCACAGGGCTCTGAGGACTCGCGTTCTGCACAGCCTGAAGGGTCTGAAACATTTAAGACAGAAAGTCTCATGGGGCGAGCAAACAGAACCTGCTCTGTGCTACCTCCCAGGCGCCCAGCGGGCAGTGCCGGGCGCGCTCAGACATGCCGTCACCTGGCCCTCCTGCGTGGGCACGGGGCTCTGCGGCTGCACACCTTGGGGGCACTGAAAACAGCCACCGTGCGTGTTCTTTGTCCTCATCCCAGTGCGGCTTCACTTCTCCTGGTCTTAAGACTCAATCTGGAATCCAACAGAAGCAAACTGTTTACCTACTCTCTATAGACATTACAGATTATGAGAAACAGCTCTTTAGGCAACTCGGTCATAGAACAAAGAACTAAAGAGCTCCTGTTTATTAAGGACAAGACCATCTTTCCATGGAACAGCATGCTACCTCCGTGATGAAAGTATTCAGAAAGAACCACGAGTGTCCCAAGAGGAGACGTGAGTGATGCGGTCACGAGTCATCACCCGCTGGAGGGCGCGAGCCCCGCAGGCAGAACCACCGCCCGCTCACTAGACGTGCTTCTTCCTGTCGCCCTCCCGCCCTGGGGTGTTAAGCTGCACGTGGTACATGCTGAAGTTTGGGGTTTGTGTGATTAAAGTGCAGTTTAGGATCGCAGTTTTTAACTTTAAAATAGAGATCTTAACTGGTATCAACTTTTGCAATGTTGTAAAAACTAAGTAAATTCAAAATAAAAGAAGACAAAGAAGAGGCAACTTTTTCATAAAATTGGAAAAAAACCTCTCAAGTTTGAACACGTCTTTGATTTTTGTTTAATTTTATATTATTAAACCTCTTGAAAACCTAACGTCCAGCTACGACCCTCAGTTTGGTCATTTTTGTTCATTGACGATGAATTCTACAACTTATCTAACACATTACAAATCCCAAGAGAAGTAAAGGATGAATTTACAAGGCTTTACTGGAATGCATGATCACAAAGACCTTGCTTGGACGTTCTGTAAGTGTGCTCTGGCCACACACTCACAGGGGCCACTGCAGTCCCTCAGCCAGGCCACTAGTCCCCACCCTTGCCACCTGCCCCCAAAGCACACCAGATACCCACATATCACACCTGGACACACACACACACACACACACACACACCAAATACACACACACCCAGATGGACACACACCACACGCACACCGAGGCGGGGCGCCCCCTCACCCACAGCCGTGCCCCCCGCCTGCAGGATGCAGGACAGGCACCCAGGTGTGGACATGAACACCCACAAAGCCACTCAGAAACGGGTGAAGAAAAAGACCTTTAAAAAAATAACAACAATAATCAAGCAGCCACGTACAGCAAGGGGTTGGAATATCTTTAATGTTGAAGGACGTAGCTTTCATTTACAATAATATCCTTACCAACAGCGTGTCAGGGTAGGTAATTTTACTAGGGTTTGCACCTTGCATGAAATCACGCGTGTGCGCTAAGTCGCTTCAGTCGTGTCCGACTTTGCGACCCCATGGACTGCAGCCCGCCAGGCTCCTCATCCATGGGATTTCCCAGGCAAGAACACTGGGAAGGGGATCTTCCCGACTCAGGGATCGAATCCAGGTCACCTGCGTTGGCAGGCTGATTCTTTACCACTGGGCCCCCTGGGAAGCCTGCATAAAGTCATACTGAAGTGATTTCCGTTTCTCCATGGAATGCGGCTCGAGTGACCGACACCTGCCGACTCAGTGACTCAGATCAGCCCCCGGTTCTCTCACTTTCAGGCCCTTCAGCCAAACTTGAAGGTGCCTCTCTCTGTGCCTGTCACTCCAGCATTAATTTTTCTTCTAATAACAAAGCAATCTTTGAGAGCCATTAGCACAAGCCATTAGCAAATATTATAATTGTTAACAACTCAAAACAGTGTTCTCCTGTAACACAGTCCTTTCCAGAAATGGACTGAAATTTTGTAACCAAACCTGGGCTGGAAGCCTCAAGCCTTCTGCTGACAAGAGACGCGGTTCTCTGGCCTCCCCTCCCCGTCCCCAGGGAGTGTGACCTCGCCTGGTGTGACAGGCGGCCACCCTCCCACGTGGGTGGGGACTGAGGGGCCGCACGTTCCAGAGGGACCACGGGCGAGGCTGGGCGAGAGGCTGCCCAGGCGGCACCCAGGGCGGCTGCGACGGCCAGGAGCCATGGTCACTGCCAGTCTCGGCTCTGTCCTGCCCTTCCCAGAGCTGGCCGTGACCCAAGGACACTGCGTGGGCTTCCGAGCTGCGACTCGGAGCAGAAACGTCCCTGCCGTCTATGGGTCTGCTTCTCTTACAAGGTCCCGGAAGCCAGGTGCACGGCCACCCACCCAACAGAGCACACCCACCCGGATGGCGGTGGGCGGGGCCAGGGTCCCCCCAGCCCAGAGTCGGGCTCCAGGTGGCCCAGCCGCCCCCAAGGCTTTTCTGCATCAGCACCCACGAAAGGACGGGACTGGGCCTTTCAGGAAACTCTGCTGCTGCACCTGCTCGGGATGGGCTTTTCTGTGGGTCCCCAGGCTGTGGGTTCGGGGAACAGGCTGCAACGACCATTGCCCTGCAGACCTTACAACTGCGGAGCTGCGTCTGCACACACAGGACGCAGCCAGTCCCCAGCTCCCACCTGCGCAGCCCTGTGCTCCTTCCAGCACAGCCTACCCCAGGTAAGCGTCCCCAACCTAGTGATCGGGGACTGAGAACTCCGGGGGCCTGAGTGGCACCCCATGGCCACTTGGGGCGCAATGCCTGACTCCTGCACCATGATCCCTGCTCTCCCCACCCCCCCGTCAGGAGAGGCAGTGGGGGCCGCTGAGAGGAACCCCAGAACCAGCATCCTCGCAGGGGGAGCACCCCAGGATCTCAGGGTCCAGGCTCTAGTAGAGCCCCCACCTGGCCCCGACTGCCACCTTGGAAATGGAGCAAGTCAAGGACAGCTCCCACTGGCTGCGGCCAGGATCGCCTGCGTGAGGCGGCAAACAGCACGGCAGGCTTGAGAGCAGCTTGAGAGGGCCGGCGTCCGCAGGACTAGCCCAAGACTCCAGGGCCACCCGCGGCTGCCCTCTCCCCGCTGATTGTGACCAAGAGGTCTGGGCCAGACGGGAGGCAGACAGTTAACTGAGGAGCCCAAAGCAGACAGCAGCAGGCCGGCTGGCCGGAGTGGCACCCCCACAGAAGGAGTGGGGTCCCCACAGAAAACGGGGTCCCTGCAGAAGGAGCCCCTCGCAGGCCCTCCCCTTTGTCTCTATCCCCACCTCTGGGGCTTCCCTGATGGCTCAGTTGGTAAAGAATCCACCTGAAATGCAGGAGACCCTGGTTCGATCCCTGGGTTGGGAAGAACCCCTGGAGAAGGGAAAGGCTACCCACTCCAGTATCCTGGCCTGGAGAACTCCATGGGCTGTATAGTCCGTGAGTTTGCAACTGAGCGACTTTCACTTACACCTCTGCTCCAAGGGCAGCCTGGGTCTTGAACTGCACGCTGGATGCCTGTGTGCTAAGTTGCTTCAGCGTGTCTGGCTCTTTTTGACCCCATGGACTGTAGCCCCCTGGGCTCCTCTGTCCATAGCATTCTCCAGGCAAGAACACTGGAGTGGGTTGCCATTTCCTTCTCCAGGGTGTCTTCCCCACCCAGGGATCGAACCTGAGTCTCTTACATCTCCTGCACCTGCAGGCGGGGTCTTTACCACGAGCACCACTGGAGCAGCCCAAGCCTGCTGGACGCAGAGAAAGAAAGCCCGCTCCTGTGTCCAGGGAACCGGAGCACAACCGGCAGGGCTGGGAGGGCGTCCTGGCTCTGCCGGTAGACGGACACGTGCCGGGCTCCCTCTCGGCCTTCATGAGCAGAACACACAGGATGCGCAGAGGGGCCTTGGGAGCTGAATGGCCAAGTCCGTCAGCTCCTGGTGCCAGCCTCACCCAAGTGACCAACACCAGGGAGGCCCCCAGAAGCGTGCAAAGGCCTTAAGAGCTGGACTGATGTGGAAGCCCCCCTCCCACGGCCTTGCCATCTGTGTACAACCAGGCTGAGCACCTGCCTAAGAAAAGAAAATCCTCCAGAGGACTCACAACATAATATTAAAAATACCCAGCCTCCAAAATTAACCAGCACACCAAGAACCAGGCAACCCTGCAAGGCCCAGGGGGGAAAGCCAGTCAGCAGACGCCCCACCCGGGACACCCCAGGTGTCTAAGGCGTCAGACACAAACTTCAGCATGGCTGATAGAACCAGGCTCAGTGAGGTGCTGCTCTGAACGTTCCTAAAGTGAACGGAAGGACAGAAGTTCCCAGGACAAAAAGAGATGACTAGAAGGAACCAAACGGAAAATTCAGAGCTGAAAGGACAGCATGTGAAATGAAACAGCCACTAGCTGGGCTCAGCAGTGGAGCTGCTGTGACAGAGGAAAGTCAGTGAAGCCCCACAACTCAGCAGGAAGAACCTGCTCTGAATAACAGAGAGGAAAAAATATTTTAAAGATGGCACAGGGACCTTCTGCTCTGAGATGAAGGGCGAGACTGCTCCTCCCTGGAGTCCCACGTGCCAGTAATGCCGGGAGACTCTGGAAGGCGGGCCGAAGGAGGGAGCTGACCGGGGGCCTCGGGGCCAGGGAGAGACGGCAGAGAGTTCCCTGGGTTTCTTCCTGCCCCACGTTATCTCAGGTTTGAAGACTTCAGCAACTGGAAATGCCAACGGGTACACACAGAAAACTCCAACCAAGGTCGCTCTCTCCGGCCAAAGGACCAGGGGCAGGAGAGCCCAGTAAGATGAGAAACTTCTGGATAAGAACTGCCCTCCTCCAGCAACACACAGAAACCTGCCCTCCCCCGCCCCCACCACCTGCAAAGGCTGCCTGGAATCTAGACATCTGCCCTTGGGCGGAGGCAGGTGCCTGACGCTCCCCAGCAGGGTGGCGTGAGGGAAGCCAGCACTTTCATCCCAGCAGGTGTCGAGCCTCACGCCCCACAGGGGTCAGTGGAGATGAGGAGGGAGTGGACTTCCACCGCCTCCCAGCACGAGCGGGGCGCCCCTTACCTTCCTTGCTGGGCTGGTGTCCGGGGACCAAGGGGGGAGTCAGAACTTGCACCAACCTCCAGCCACCCTCCACGGCACGCAGTCACAGGGCATCCCCACCCTTCCAGCCAGGAGGTCTCAGTGGAGGCCGAGTGGGGGGTTCACCCAGCAGCAATGGGGGGCACCCCCTTGGCTGCTGATGAGGCCCAGGGGAACCTGGACTTCTTCCCCGATCTGGCGGTAGCTAGTCCTTCCTACTCCCTGACGGCGCAGTGTCAGAGAAAGCCAGGTATAAGAGGAAACTTAAATAAGATCCAAATTTTCATAACGTAAAAAAGACAGAAATGTCCAAAAAAAAAAAAAAAATCAATCACCATGCCAAGAACTGGGAAGATCTCAAAATGAGAGGGAAAAAAAGACAATTGCTCGATGCCAAAACTGAGATGACAAAGATGTTGGGGTTATCCGACGAGGATTTTACAGCCGCCATGGTGAAAATGCTTCATGAACAACTACACACTTAAAACAAATGAAGACATATAAAGACTCAGGGAAGAAGAAAGTCTCAGCAAAGAAACAGATGATTACAAAGAAGAACCACATGAAAACTTTAGAACTGAAAAAATACAATAGCCAAAACAGAAAACAAATGGGTGAACTCAACAGCAGGATGGAGACAGAGGAAAATCAGTGAGCTGGAAGATGCAACAAGAGAAATTACGCAAATTGAGCAACAGAGAAAAATAATTTAAAAAAAGCAACAGCACTGAAAAGAGCCTCAGGGACCTGTGGAGTCACAGCAGAGGATCCAACATGTGTCGCTGGAGCCCAGAAGTAGAGGAGGAGAGGGGATGAAAAAGTGTCCAAAAATAACAGCTGAAAACTTCCCAAAAGTTTTGACAAAAGATATAACCTCAAATGTCACTACTTCAAAGAAATCCAAGACACATCAGAGTCTGGATTCCAAAAATCAAGTACAAAGAAAAGAATGTTAAAATTAAGTCAAAGAGAAACAACACTTGACCTACAGGGGAAAGAATTTTGAATGATAGTGGATTTATCCTCAGAAATCACGGAAGGCAGAGCAAGCAGCACAATGGTTTTCCAGTGCTGAAAAGAAAAGAATCTTATACCCAGCAAAAATATCCTTCGGGGATTAAAGGAGAAATCAAGACATTCTCAGATGAAGAAAAACTAACAGTCTTACTGCCAGCAGACCTGTCCTAAAAGAACAGATACAGGAAATAGAAATGATAAAAGAGGACTCCCTGGAAAGAAAAAAAGAAAACAGAAGAAAGAATACAGTAAGTAAAGATACGTGCAGTATCTTTACTGAACAGCAGTATTTCCTTCTCTGCCTGACTTTCCTAAATTATGTTTGAGGGTTGAAGATGAAGCTGTAACACTAATGTAGTTCCAAATGCATGTGGAAGAGATGAGACAATTTTACTATGAAACGCGAGAGTAAAGTGATGCAGAGAGAGGGGAGGTTTCTGCACTTCCTCGAACTGGTAAAATGATGACTCCACTAGACTGGGATGAGGCTCACGCACAGACCAAGGCCGAGGGCCACACACAGAGCTGCATTCGAAAGCTGTATGGACACTACCACCCCACACAGCTGGTTTAAACACAGGTGAAGACATACAGACAAGTCAGTATGGAATCCTAAAAACAGATGTTTAAGCAATCCACAGGAAGGCAGGAAAAAGCAGATAATGAAAACAAAAAATTAAATGGCAGATTTAACCTCTAATGCATTTACATTAAGAAGACACAGGTTGGCCTAGATGATTAAAAAACACGAGTCAACCCTACAGAGTCTAAAGAAACTCACTTCAAATCTAAGGGTGTAAGCAGGTTGAAAGTAAATGGGCAGAAGAGACACGTGGAGCAGGCGTGGCCACGTCACCCCGTAAAGTGGACTCTAGAACAGACAGAACAGTCAGAGACAGAGATGGGCACTACACAATCAAGAGTCGACCAGAATGAAGGGTTAGCGATCCTGAACGTGCATGTGCCAAACGACGCAGCAGGAAAACGCGCAGTGATGAACAACGGTTTACAGCAGGGTCGGCAAACTGCAGGCCAAATCGAGCATGCTGCCCCCTTCTATAAACAAAGGTTTCTTGGCACGAAGCCACGTGCATTCACTCACATGCTGCCTACAGCAGCTTTTGCACTAAAGCAGCAGAACTGAGAAGCTGGGACCCACAAAGCCTAAAGTATTTGCAATCTGGCTTTTTCTTTTTTTAATTATTTACCCAGTGATCTGATCTCTGGCTGTGCTGGGTCCTTGCTGCAGTAGGGGCTTTCCTCCAGCTGCGGGGGGCGGGTCCCTCAAGGCGGAGGCCTCTCCGGCTGCGGAGCACGGGCTTCGGATGCCGCAGAGGGTGAGCTCAGCAGTTGCGGCTCCCGCGCCCCGGAGCACAGGCTCAGCGGCGGTGGTGCACATGCGCAGTTGCTCTGTGGCCTGTGCGATCTTCCCGGACCAGGGATTGAACCTGAGTCTCCGGCACTGGCAGCCGGATTCTTTACCACTGAGCCACGTGGGAAGCCCTGCCATCTGACTTCTTAAGGAAACATCTGCTGACCTACTTTGGAGTAACAAATAAAAGTTAGCTTTGGAATTATCTCAGCGTAATTACACCATTTATGACCACACTCGCCTACTCTGAAGCCACGCAATCTGACCACAGCTGAGGCAGGTACCTAGAGAGGGAGGGCAGGCAGGGCAGCTGTTTTTCTGACAGCTGCTTTTCAAAACCACAAAAGCCTGTATGTCTCTTCCGATAGTGAGTCATATGCAAATCTGGAAAGATTTTTTTTTCTTAAATAGGTAAACAAGATAGCCATTTATTTCCTATTCAAATATACTGAGATTCCTATCTAACTCTGCAGGTTGCTGGCTTCACATAATCTGATATCATCTGCAGCACTTTTGACCTCATCACCGGGCATACGTAAGACGTATCAGGAGATACAGAAATGCAGGGTATAAGATTTGTGGAGTGAATGGTTTAGGGGATTCTGTAGAATTTCTAGGTTCTACCCAAACTGTTTAGCTTCCCAGCCACTCCCAGTGGTTTTAAACTCACTCCTCTAGAGAAAAGTAAAGACGCTTGGACGGCAAGCAGCCACTCCCCTATGCTCTCCACCCGTGGCCCAGTCGCCCCTCCACGGTCGGGGTCCAGTCCCCAGCTGGCCGCCACTCACCATGCAGCCAGGGACGGGCCGAACCCTGCCTCCCACAGACAGCCACTCACACGGTGCTCGGTGCACACCTGCTGTGTGCACAGACACGCGAGGACCTCCAGGAGGACAGGGAGGAGAAGCAAGGAAGTGAGCCCTTCCCGTGCTGCATTCTGCCTCGAGAGAGCGCGCAGGGGAGATAAGACAGATAGTCCTAAAAAAGAAAACAGGGAAAACCCGTAACACAAAACAGAAGGAAACAGCTAGCGGAGAGGGACAAACAGCTGTACAAACACAAAAACCCGAAGAAAGATGAGGGAAGGGCAAGGTGCCAGCAGAGCTGGGCCGAGCAGAGGTAAGATCTGAACACGGGGGTGGGGGGAGGGTCTGGGGGGAGAGGGGGGCTGTCTTGTGGGGACTCAGGTCTGGCTCAGCTGGGGCCTCAGGAGTCAAGGAGGTCAGAGCTGAGGAGCCCTGAAAGTGAGGCAGGCACAGGCAGCTTGTAAGCTAGTCGGCAAGCTGCCCAGCACGTGAAAGAATCTTCTAGAAGGGCAAGCATCCTAGGAGTAGGGGGTGGGGGGCAGAGTGCCTAGCCGTAGGCTTTGGGGCTGTATTAGATGGGCTTCATGGTGCTTTCCAAACTTCCATCCAACAACTTCGGGGTCACCCATCAGAAGGTGCTCGAGGGAGGGGACACGGTGAGCGAGGATGGACAAGGCAAGCCCGGAGGCAGGGCTGCAGGAGGCACTCACCGGCCTGTGGCCTAAAGAGAACCACACAGGATCGGAAAGCGCAGAGCCCCGATACCAGCCGGGGCACACAGACCCAGGAGCCGGCTGGCTGTCTCCTGTGGGCTGTGCCAGAAACTTGGAACCAGAGCTCAGGAGAAACTGGGACAGAAGGTGACTCAGTAGGAGAACCCACAGGGCGCTGCGATCAGGAGAGCGAGATAAGATCCCCAAAGTGAAGCCACCTCATGTGTTCAGTCGCTCAGTCACGTCCAACTCTTTGAGACCCCATGGCTGCTCTGTCCATGGGGACTCTCCAGGCAACATTACTGGGGTGGTTTGCCATGCCCTTCTCCAGGGGATCATCCCGACCCAGGGGTCTTCTTCATTGCAGGCAGATTCTGTACCATCTGAGCCACCGGGGAAGCCCGAAGCCACCTTACCCTGGACCCACCCACATGGTCACAGAACAGCACGTGAAAGGCAGAGAGCAGCTAGGTTCTCTAGAAACGTCTGCTGTGCAGAAGTCTAGACCAATCGAGAGGATAAATAAATTGGGTCAGGGACAGAAAACAAAAAAATCTGTCATCAGTACTTAACAAACACACAGAAAATATATCTCCTAAAGTATAAAACACTGTTTCTTAAATACTAGTCTTTTTTCCTTAGGATAGATGTTCAAACATGGCAAATTCACCAAATTACATCCTTAAAACGCATGAGTTTCATTGTATGCAAATTACGCCTAGATAAAGCTGATGTGAAAACAAATCCTGTTTTACGAGAGTAAACAGTAATAGGCACATTCACACAGAGACCAACAGCAAATATTCCCTCTCGAAGGTTACGGCTGCGATTCTCTCCCTGTGTGCTTGTCTGTGCTTTCTGGGTCTTATTAAACCAACATGAATTACTTTCATAAGCAGAAAAACAAAAATTAGTTTTAAGTATCCGTGGCTTGCCTATGTGTTTCCATGGGCGCTGTGCAGTGGTGTTGGGCTGTAAATACAACAGTAACCTGTACAAGGAGCTTCCCAGCGACCCGGGGCATCCTCGGTGGGAGAGGGGAAAACTTCTGGAGGAGGCTGGGCACGGGCCACCCCCACCCTAGGGTGCCCCCACACACACACACACACAAGTCCCAGCCCCAGCTCTAAAGGAACACTTCCAGAGTCTCTCTGAGCGTGTTTTACTGTGGCCCCGGGGTACAACTCGGATACAGCTTCAGCCTGTTTCAGGTTCAGCTCGCCCGAGCCACTGTGAGAAGGCTGGTCCGCGTTTCCTGTTTTCAGTCTGCCTCACTTCCGACCGGGCTGGTGCCAGGCAGCCTCACAGCTTCCTGAAGAGAGCGGCCCGCGCGGGGTCCAGAAGGCACCGCCTCCGGTTCTTGGTCCTGCCTTTGCTCTGAGCCCCCCGCTGAGGAGGAAGCCTGGACCCGGATTAAAAGCCGGCTCCCTTGTGTACATTATATACCATCCATCGAAACCCACTCACAAGTTCCACGTTCCCCCTTCTGCGAAAAGGAGCGACGCTGGAGAAGCTGTGCAGGTCAGACAGAGCGGCCGAGCCCGGTGTCCTCGGTGGCCCGGCCCTGGGCCCGCCTCGGTCCGTCTTCTAAGGTGGTCTCAATTCACTCAGCCTGCTTCTCACAACTGCC
>NW_011484037.1:15074-17612 GCF_000754665.1 Bison bison bison | reverse complement strand
TCAGCCTGCTTCTCACAGCCTCCGCCTCTCTTCCCTGCCCCGCCAGCCGCCGTCCACCCCGCACACAGGCACGCCTGGGACCGTGGCGGGCCGGCACTGCCACTCTGAAATGTCCCCTGGACGGGCTGCCGTCTACCCTCAGGCGTGGGGTCATCTCTCTTGGGCCTGGCTCCTCTAGGGGTGTGCCTATGAGGAGCCCCCTGAGCTGCAGCAGCTGACCCAGGGCCTCCTCAGGGTGGTGGATGGCACGGGGTTGGGGGGAGGGCTCCTATAGCGCCAGCCTTTCTGGGGGGGGTACCCATCTCTTGCACACCACCAAGGAAAGCTCCAGATGAACCCATACAAGAGGGCCTTCAGAGTGTGCTAGAAGGAAGCAACTACCGTTTCAGGAAAGAGGCGGGCCACTGTGCAAGTGAGGAGCTCGGAAAAGCAAGCTGACCCAAAGAGCACAAAGCCCAGAATCTGGGGGCCGGAAACCATAATGACAGCTGGCCAAGGATGCCAACGCTGAAAGCCGGCAACGCGATTCCCCCACCCATACACCCCAGACGGGTGGGGCCCATTTGGTGTCCACGTGGCTGCTGTGGCCTAAACGAGGCCACGGCACCCAGGCACAGTGGTTGAAATTGGACCCACCACGCTTCACACGCCGGTTCAGCCACTAGCTGGGCCGGTTCCTCACACTCCTGAGGCTCGGCCTCTTCATCCGTAAAATCCAGGAGAAGCTGCCCGGCAGGAATGCGCCGTGTGTGAATGTGACACAGGACAGACCACGTGGCTTCACCAAGAGCCCGTGAAATGGGAGTGCTCCATCCCGAAGCAGAGATTCGCAGGGAAGTTCAAACGCCCTCAGGGCCAGGCCAGGGGAGACCGGGACCTGGGGCCCTGCTGCGTGCTGCCAGGAGGCTAAGGCTGACCTTCTAGGATGACACTTCTTCCCCAGGGGACAACAAAAAGCTGGCGGAAGGGTGAAGTCTCAGATCGCTGGCCACAGAGTAGCTCTCTGCAGACCATGCTTGTGGTGAGCCCCAGGCTGCAAACCAGGAGTCCGAGACCACCCTGACCTTGGCCCCAGCAAACTGGCCGGCTCTGCCCACCCCTCCCCCATCAGCAGAGCCATGCAACCTCAGGGACGAGAAAGCCCCCACAGATACAGTGCAGCACCCCGACTGCCCCCAAGGCACTGAAAAGGCATCCCAAACTCAGCATGTCCACTAGAGAACCCCAACCTCCCCTGCAGCCCACCAATTAACAACTAAACCCCCGCTCATCCTGCAATTCCAGTAAGCCCAAACCTGGACCCCCGTTCCGCTGGCCCTCCCCATCTAAGCAGACAGACCCAGCCCTGCTCAGCGCCCCTCTGCCGGACAAGGCCAGCAGCCTCCTGCCTGTGGTTCCCTGGCCCGCCTCTGTCTGCTCCCTGCCAGGCCCACGGGGTGCCTTTCACCAGGTGAAGATGGATAAAGCCCTCTGGGGTCCCCACCTCAGCCCCTGCCACCCAAAGAGCCCGGCCCCCTTCCCCACCTCCCGCGGCTCCCCCACCCTGTGTGGGTCTCCCGGCCAGCCTCTGGCCGTGGCCCCTGTGGTCCTGCTGCCTGGACCGTCTCGCCAGGAGGTGCACAGGCCTCTGCAGGGCTCTGGTCCAGTGCCGCCCTGCAGGTGAGGAGTCCCGGGACCCCCGCCCCCACCCCCTTCTCGCACGCCCACACCCACGTGTCCTCCACGCACGCCCCAGACCCTCTGACGCTCCATTGCGGCAGGGACTCTCTCAGGAATGCTGACCCCGGGCGAGCACGCTGCCCTGCCCGCCACGACGGGCCCTCCATAACAACTTGCTGAAGACGAGTCAATGAGATGGAAACACCCACACTCTCCAGCCACTGGAAACACACCCAGGCTGGCCAGGCCCCCGCTGCCTCTGCCAGGGAGGCCTCCTGGCTCTCACTGTCCCACCAGGTAACCGTCCTCCTGCCCAGGGTCAACTGACACCTCCTCCATAAGCCGCTGCCCGTCCTCCTGCCTCTGGGCAGCTCGGCAGGGGACCCGCTGGCCCCTTCTCCTTGGGAGCAGACAGGACCCCTTTTTAGTTAAACCAGGGCTTCCCCGAGTCCGAGGGCCTCTGCAGGTCGTGTGTCCAGCCTGTTGCAGCAAAATGAACAGCCCCCTCCCCCCAGGGAGCACATCCCAGATTGAAGGTCACCAGCCCTTGCTTCACTGCGGGGACAGGAACTCCGGTCTCCACTCCGGATCGGGTTAAACTGACACCGGGCGCGGGGCGCCGGCACCCCCTCGGGTCCCTCCGTCACAATCGATCGGAATGGTGCCCTTCAGACGCTGGCAGGCGGGGTCCCAGAAAGACGGTCCGTGCGGTCCGTCCGGGGGACACCTCCTGGGCCGCAGCCCTCCCCGGGCCTTCACGACCCCGCGCCCCTCGCCCTCGGGGGTCGCGTCCCCGCCGCCCCCCTCCCTCACCCCGGCTCTCCCCAGCGCCGGCTGGCTCTTTGTCACGGGTCCCGGCCCTTCCCTGCCCGCCGGCCT
>NW_011484037.1:12361-14527 GCF_000754665.1 Bison bison bison | reverse complement strand
TGGGGGCCGGACGCGGAGGGATGGGGGGCAGCCGAGGGAGGCGGGGCGCACCCCGGGGACCAGGAGGGGTCCGGGATCCGGCGGGGGGCGGGGAGGAGGAGGGAGGCGGACGGGGGCGCGGGGTTCCGAGCAGAGGAGCCGAGGAGGGGCCTGCGCGGAGGAGGAGGAAGGCGAAGGGGGCGGCGGGGTGCGGGTAAAGAGGGGCGGAGAACAGGGGAGGGGCCGGGCGATCAAGGACGCGGCTGGGCTGGGGTCGAGGCGCCAGGGCGCCGGCTGAGCTCTGGGCTTTAGCTCTGGCTGGGGAGGAGGAGGCTTCCTCTGGCCGCCGACCGTAGGGTCCCCAGGCCAGAGTGACCCGGGGGCGGGGAGCTCAGTAGCGCCTCCCTGGCCGGTCGTGGGGACAGGCGGGGTCCTCCAGGGGCGCAGAAAATGCTACCCGGGCGGTCCTGTGGGTGCGGTGGGAGGGGCCTGGTTTTGGGGTGGGCGTGGACTAACCCGCCCCTCCTCACGCGGCCACCCTGGGCAGCCTGCTGGCCGCGGGCATTGGGCCGCATCTTGGATCCTCGTCGTCTCCTCTTGGAAATATAAACCTGAGGACCTAGCAGGCACCCTCGGGAGGTGTGGACCCTGTTGGCCCCAGCCTGGCAGTGGACACCACGTCCTCTGCTTCTGGGGTCATCTTCACGACCACCGGGTGACCCCCGCATTCCTAAGGGGGGCAGTTTCAGGCACTGAGGGCTGAGCAGTAAGGGATGGGGCCAGCGTGTGAACCAGGCAGTCCGAGTCAAAGGGTCCTGCCGGGCCTGCACACCCAGACTGGGGACAGATGGCCACTGAGGAGGCCTGTCCTGGTCACAGGTGGCAGAGGCGGGGCTCAAAGGCCCGCCAGGGTCCAGCCACCCCTTACTGCCCATGGGGGTATGTGTCTGGGGTGGGGGTTGCCGAGAGCAGCTCGGGGTCCCACAGCCCAGGTTCTCAAGGCCAGCCAACCTGCACAGGGTGGGCTGCTGGGGAACCAGCAGAGGGGAGGGACCTGCAGGCCGGCAGGCAGGAGGGCTTCCTGGAGGAGGTCTCCCCCTTAGGGACCTGGCAGGAAGCTGGAGGGGAGCCGCTGAGCCCTCCTCTCCCTCCTGAGCAGGCCCAAGGAGAGGGGGTTCCTGTTCTGAGCCGGGAGGCACCACCCTGGCACACCCGGACACTCTTCCTCACTGCCCTGCTCAGCTCCACCATCCCTTGTCCACAGGGGGCCTTTGCTGACCACCCCTCAGCCCAGCGGGGCTGCAGCCTCGCTCACAGAGCACATCACACCCCCACCACCAGCTCCACGAGGATGTGGACTTGCCTGGCCCTGTGGCGCCAGCCCTGAACACACTGGGGCACGTAATAAGGGTGCCCATGTTTGTCCCAGACTCATCACTGAAGAAGCTGCTGCTCAGAGCAGCAGGCTCCCAAGTGACAGATCTGGCTCCAGGGGCCTGAGCCACCTGTGCGCCGCCCCTCCCCGCCTGCCCCAGCTCTCCTTGGCTTCTCTTGCACATGTCTTCCCTCAGATGGCAGAATGGCGGGCATGCAGCCTTGCTGCCCGTGCCTGGCACCAGGGAGCCACACGTACTGGTCTTGTCCTGCCAGCTTCCTGTGACTCACTCCTGCTGGAGTCCAGCCCCCGTTCAGCCTGGGGCAGGGAGTCAGGAGCCAGGACATGGCAGAGGGTGGGGGTGGGTTCTGGCCCCTCCCTTGGGCATGCGGCACCTGATCTCCCGGCAAGGCCTGCCCTGCCCTCTCCCTCCCTCGGCTGCCGCTCTGAGACTCTGGAAACGTGGATATGAAACCTCTCTGGAAATCTTGCGCCAGTGCCGGGCGGGGGTGGTATCACAGCGCTGCCCTGAAGAGTAATCAGGAGATCAACTCTGAATATTCATTGGAAGGACTGATGCTGAAGCTGAAGCTCCAGTACTTTGGCTACCTGATGCCAAGAACTGACTCATTGGAAAAGACCCTGATGCTGGAAAAGATTGAAGGCAGGAGGAGAAGGGGACGACAGAGGATGAGATGGTTGGACTGCATCACCAGCTCAATGGATATGAATTTGAGCAAACTCTGGGAGACAGTGGAGGACAGAGAAGCCTGGTGTGCTACAGTCTGTGGGGTCGCAAGGAGTTGGACAAG
>NW_011484037.1:10862-12232 GCF_000754665.1 Bison bison bison | reverse complement strand
CTTCACTCACTCACATAGGGTCCTTGAATGCCATGTGTCAGCTCGTACAGTCCCACAGCCAAGGGGGCGCCCAGAGAGGACGCAGGTGCCCCTGCCCCCCACCCTCACCTCCTCCGTGGGGGAGGCCCCAGAGTCAAATGCAAAACACTGGTGGGGCCCCAAGGGACCGCCTCCGCTCACTCGGTAGACCACAGGCCAGGCCAGGGTCTCCTAGTTATGGGTGGTGTTGTGACCCCTAAAATCCACACGCTGTGGTTCTAGCGCCCAGGACCTCAGAACGTGCATGTGTGTGGAGCTAGACTTGATGGAGGCGATTAAGGTGAAATGTGGCCTGTGGACCCATCCAGCGTGACTGGTGGCTTTAGCAGGGGGGGAGATCTGGACACTGAGACCAGGTGTGCTGGGGCCCAGACGGTCAAACATAAGAGGCCCCACTTGCAAGCCCCCGAGAGAGGCCTCAGAGCAACCAAGCCTTGTTGGCGCCTTGACCTCGGACTTGCAGGCTCTCTGAACCGGAACTGGGGAAATAAACTTTTATTGTTTAAGCCACCCAGTCTGTGGCATCTTGCAGCCCTGGCAAAGCCCTCCTGTGGCCCTCCATGCCAGGGAGCTGTCCTCCTCGGTTTGGGGAGGGGCCTGGCCAATGCAGGACCCCCATGCTTAAACCAGGGAGAAAGTATCAAAATAAAGTTTCCAGAAGACGGGCTTCCTGCGGTTGAGCTGCATGGGGAGAGGGCTGGGCTGGGGGTCAGGCGCCCATTAAGGGCTGTGGGCCTGTGACTCAGCACAGCACTGGGGGAGGGGAAGAAGGAGGCGGCTTCACCCCCAGAGTCGCTGGCAGCCCCCACCCCCACCCCTGTCCTGATGGCCCCTCAGAGCTGGCTGCAAAGACGAATCAGAGGAGCAGACAGCAAGGACCTTCACTCTGTGGGGGTGGCGTGGCCCTCTGCTCAGGAAGTGCCCTGGCTGGACTTCCAGCCCCCTTGCTGCTCACCTGTCCCATGCGGGACCCTGGGCAGAGGCCCTTCCCACCTGTCTGCCTGGGAAGTCCCACCAGCTGTCTCCTCCAACACGGCTGAATCAGTGGAGAGCTCCGCTGGGGCCTCCTCTGGGCTGCCTGTGCCTGGCCCCTCTCCGCCTGCAGCTCTGCAGGGCACACCGTCGGTGGCCCGCTGGGTGCGCAGCTGGCCGGTCTTCTGCGGGGCTTCCATGAGCCCTGGCAGCCCGCTGGGCCAGAGGGCAAGGGCTCAGCCTGGCAGCCTGCATCCCTGGCCCGCCAGGCCCTGCCACCTGCCCTGTCCCGTGTCCTCGCTGCCAGCTTGGGCTGCTGCCTGGTGGCCCATCTGCCCTGCAGCCTGCAGTGGCCAGCT
>NW_011484037.1:9251-10762 GCF_000754665.1 Bison bison bison | reverse complement strand
CCTGCCCAGGTCACCTCACTCGTGGGATGCTTGGTCTCTGCAGCCTGCAGCGGCCAGCTTGTCTGGGCTGGACACCTCGGCCAGCACTGGCCAGCGCCCCCTGGACTGCCCTGTGCCTGCCCAGGTCACCTCACTCGTGGGATGCTTGGTCTCTGAGGCACTGTCTGGGCCCACAAGCGTCCTGCCCACCAGCTCATTCCTGCCCGAGGCCTACTGGCTTCTGCCCACTGAGCCCTGGCCACCTGCGGGGACCTGGCACCATCAGCATCTTCCAGCACCATCCATTCCATGACCTCTGACCGACTTCCTCTCTGTCCTGGGAGCCCCTGGCTGTGTGGACTGCGACAGCTGCCTGCTTATCTTCCCAGGCTTCCTTCCCATGAAGTCAGCACCTCACTTGACATCAGACCCGCGGGGTGGGGAGGGAACACCTGTCCCAGCTGCACCTGCTGCCAGCAAGGCTGCCTTCCGCCCTGCGTCCTCCGTCCTGGAGGAAGAGCTTCTCACTGCTGCGGGGCAAGGTTGACTGCCTGGAAGCAACGTCCAGGAGAGAATAAGCTGAAAAGTTACAAAAATGCACATCCCCATGTTGCTCCTGTGGGGGCTCCCAGGTGGCACTGGTGGTAAAGAACACAGCTGCCGATGCAGGAGCTGTAAGAGACCCAGGTTCAGTCCCTGGGTGGGGAAGATCCCCTGGAGGAGGGCACGGCAACCCCCGCCCCCGCCAGTATTCTTGCCTGGAGAATCCCATGGACAGGAGCCTGGCGGCTGCAGTCCGTAGGATTGCACAGAGCTGAACATGACTGAACGACTTAGCATGCACGCACGTTGCTCTTGCGACACAAACAACAACCTCTGCGAGTGGGAGTCCTTGGCCCCATTTTACACACGGACAGTCAGGCCACAAAACTAACCTGGCCTGCTCACATTCTGCAGAAAGGTAACCATCCAGCTGGGAGCCCCAGGGCCACGCTGGCGCAGGAGACTCTGGAATGTGAGAACAAGGGCACTCCAGGGCAGCCTGTGCCCCAGTGGGGCCCACCCTGGGCATGCCAGCAGGGCTACCCCTGGGGGCGCACAGCAGGTCCTGCCTGACCTGCTGTTGCGGATCCTCATCCGGACTCCCAGAGGGCAAACTGCAGAGGCTGTCTGCCCACCCAGGAAAGCCCTGAGATTGGGCTGGCGTGGAGGGTGGCCCTCAGGGGTGGTGACCTCAGGGCTGGTGGTCAAGGGCTGACCTGAGCTGGAAGGGCCGGTCGGGGGGTGGGGCTAGTCGAGGATAACTCCGCAATGGCCAAGGATCAAGGCTGCTTGCACCCTTGGGCAGCGCAGGGAGTAGCGTGCCAGGGGAGGGCTCGAAGGCCAGGATGGGGTTCAGTCTGGGCCCCATGGGCCCCCAGGCCTGCTCGGGTGAGCCATCTGGGTCGGGCACTGACAGGGTGCATCTCATCCCGCATCTCATCTCCAGGGTGAGCCTGCCCTGCAGGGGAGGGGACGGTCTCAGCGGGGTC
>NW_011484037.1:2746-9151 GCF_000754665.1 Bison bison bison | reverse complement strand
GGGGTGGAACATGGACTGACACGCAGGGCGGTGGAAGCCCAGAAGGTGCACTCAGACAACCCGGCCACATTCTGGGTTTCTCTGCCAGTGGGGAACAGGCCCAGAGGCCCTGAGAGTGGGCCTGCTTTGTCAGAGGTGGTGTTTGCGCTGCAGTAGGCTGTTCTGGAGAAACGACCAGCTCCCTCAGTGGGAGGGTCTTGGACTCTAGGGAGACTCCCCCTCCCCATCTCTGCAGCTGGAGGAAAGCCTGCTGGCTGGCTGGGGTCCTTACAGGCAGGGTGAGCTCAGTGAGGGTGGTGGGAGGCCTCCCCCAGGTCTGCAGAGAGTCCACTTCTGATTCCCATGGTGTGATCTTGACTCCTGCGTGTGTGTGGTGGGGGTGCTGCTACAGTGTCCAGCCTTGGGGACTCGGGGGAGGAGGACCCTGGGAGGTTCCCGGCCAGGTGACACCTACAGCCCAG
This sequence comes from Bison bison bison, assembly GCF_000754665.1. Lineage (NCBI taxonomy): Eukaryota > Metazoa > Chordata > Mammalia > Artiodactyla > Bovidae > Bison > Bison bison. Next base: position 8,690 of record NW_011484037.1, on the reverse strand, counting down.
GACGCAGCCGGGCCGGTGGAGTGGACTGGGGTGGGGAACACCGCACCTGGCGCCCAGGGCTGCTGGGGACGCGGCGGAGGTGGTGACAGCTCAGGACAGCCTGATCGGGAGAGGCTGGACAGCACACCTGGATAGACGCTGTATTTGTCTTTTTCTATCCAAGCTCTGTAAAAAATCAGAGGAAATTGCAAAGACGTGGGGGAAGGATGATCTGAGTGAGCCACGCAGTAGGGGAGGGCAACGGAGATGTCCATGAGCCGGGAGGAGTAGGCCGGTGGGTCTGGGGACAGGAGGCAGGGGACGGCGCTGGGTTCGGAGCCTGTGCACCCTGTGGGAGGGGGAGCAGAAAACCTGCTTCGGATAAACCCAGGAAAATGCAAGTAAGGCCTTCTGGAGGAAAGACAATCTTAAAGATGAAGAATAAACACAATCTGGGCTCAGGCCAGGAGTTCTGCAGCACAGACAAGCATCTACTACTGAGTCCAAAACAAAACAAAGGTGGGGAGAGAAGAAGAATGAGAAACAACATTGAATTGCCAGGGCACCTAAGAGAATGATTGAAATCAGTGGAACCGAGACAAACCCAGCTAGATATTGCTGTGCAGCGGCAGCTGGCCAGAGGACACCGTGTGTGGAGGGACAGGCCGGAGGGACACCAAAGAAAAGGTGAGCTGGAGAGCTGCACGCTCGCACGCAGAGTCTGTGTGTAGCAGGAGCTGGAACACCAGCGGGGAGGAGGGGCATGAGTGGCAAACTCAGGGCACGAGGCTCAGGTCAGGGACCGCGGGCCACTGTGCTCCGCCTCCTTGACAGACAGGGACACTGAGGCCAGAGACCTCTGAAAAGTCCAGGCAAGCAGCCATCCCACTGACTCAGGCTCACTGAGCCCTACTGTGTGCCAGGCCCTGGCAGGTGCAGGGACCCAACCCAGGAGCAGAGTCCTGCAGGGCCTCCTGCACGAGCCTCCCTGTGGGCCCAAGAGAAGGATCAAGGATGAAGGTCCTAACAGGTAATGCATTTCATTACTTGCAGAACAGCCAGGAAATGCGCCTGCAATGCAGGAGATGCAGAAGATGTGGGTTGAATCTTTGGGAGGAGGAAATGGCAGCTCGCTCTAGTATTCTTGCCTAGGAAATCCCATGGACAGAGGAGCCTGGCAGGCTCCAGTCCACAGGGTCGCAAAGAGTTGGCCACGACAGACTAGTAACAACAGGAAACAGAGGGAAGTCACCAAGTCCTGCAGTGGCAGCGATGCCCGCCTTTATTCATAGCCTGCTCTGTGTCAGTCGGGACCCAGTTCATGGCCTTCCCTGGAGATAAAGCTAATTGTGCCCATTTTACAGATGAGGGGCCTGAGGCTCAGTGGGATGTGAGCACTGCTCTATCTGAGGTAAGACATAGACATGGTCTGTTTCTATAGACAGACTTCTGCATCAGCCACCAAAGTGCTGTAACATCTGTTTGTGTTAGGAAAACATCCAAAAAAATCCTCAAGCAACCAAACAAAAAGATACACAAGAACCCTTTAAACTCTTTCTTAGATGCTACGAAATCTCAGAGCTTTGTTTGCGTGGCTGGGGTGAGAGGCAGCTGTCCCCACCAGGGTCATTTGCTTGCCAAGCTGCCATTCAGAGTGAAGGTGATGAGGGATGTGGGCAGACAGTCCAGGTTTAGGGAAATGGCCAGGTCTTGCATCTTATCCGTGGGACTCATTGCAGGAAACCACTGTGGTTTTAGGAGCTGAGATCCACGGTTTTGATCAGACCTGTCAGAAGGGTCAACACACCTGGAAAGGAGAGGGAATCCAACAAGACTCCTGGACACGTTCCTCTTCCAGCTCCTGCTCAGCAGCCAAAGGGACCCTTTTCAAATGGAAATCCAGATTTCTTCTGAATTCTGTCCATCTCCCCTCAGGGCCTAGCTGCTTCTCTGCTCTTGACTTGGCTTCTGGTCAGCGGAGGTTACTGGACCTGCGTCGGCTAGTGGCCGCAGCTGCTGGAGTCAAGGGCGGGGCTGAGGCTGTAGGAGGCGTGAGGGCGGATGGGCAGAGGCTGGGGGTGAGCCAGGCGCGGGCCTTGTCTTCATGCCTGTGTCCCTGGTGCCCACGCAGCACCTGGCAAACGCCGTGTCTCAGTCGCTCAGTGGCGTCTGACTCTGCGACCCCATGGACCATAGCCCACCAGGCTCCTCTGTCCATGGAATTTTCCAGGCAAGAATATTGGAGCGGGTTGCCGTTTCCTCCTCCAGGGGGTCTTCTCGACTCAGGGATAGAACTTGGGTCTCTTGTATCTCCTGTATTGGCAGGGGGACTCTGCCACTGAGCCAACCGGGAAGCCCCCGGCAAGCTCTATATTTTCAATAAGTATTTGTTGAGTGGATGAGCACAGGAAAGTCAATGGAGCGATTTCAACCTGAGGCAAATTTGAGTTTAAATCAGGGGTTGTATACAGAAACAGTGGCTGGGGCAAACGTTAGGGCGTGGTGGGGACTGAGGCACGCCAGACTCACCTTCCTGTTGAAAGATGGCAGAGCCCTTCAGCTCCTGTGAAACGTGGGCTCTTGCTGTCAGATTGCTGGTGTTTTCAAGAGAAGCCAGAAATGCACATTGTGTGTGTGTGTGTAACCTTATGGTTTTTAAATATTGACTACTAACTCCAATCCAAAATATAAAACCTTTGGCAGGACAACAAAGCCTGGATGCAGGCCAGAGGCTTTCAGAGAGCAGCCCATTTGTGACGTCTCACTGAAAACCACAGAAGTGAAGCTAGATTTTAAAAGCCATTATTCAACGATAGAGATTGAGGAGTACGCAGCAGCAGTCAGTAGGTATATATGCCCCCAGCAGCAGAGAGAAAAGCACACAGGAAGGGTTTCTAGAGAGGCAAGGACAAAATAACATTCAGGAAAGCACTACACGCAACGGATTCAGCCTGGACAAGAGCCAGAGCCCAAGGGAGCCTTGGTGGTCATGCCAGAGGCCCTGGCTCAAAGTCCAGGGTGCCAGGCTCACAGGTGTGGGCAGACGCCACGTGGGAGCCAGGGCCCCAGGTGGGAGGAGGGGACGGGTAGGGAGGGAGAGTCCGGGTTAAGCAGAGCATGGAGGTAACATGCTGCCTGCCCTGTATGTGAGCGAAGGATTGCTGTGACCATCTAGCCACCGGCCACTGCAGCCCTGCCCCCAACACCGAGCATCCAGAGAGGATTCAGGATGGAGAAAAGGTCGATAAGATGCAGATCAATGGTGTGACTTCCATGAGCCCAGACTCTTACATCTTTCCAATCATAGTAAAGTGCTCAATTCATGAATTTAAGATGTCTGGTCTTCTTTAATCAGCGTTAATCTTGTGATGTTTGACTACTTGGTTTTTTGGTTTGTTTTGTGCCAAAACTTCTATATATCCTGGCTCCTTCCTAACTTCTTTGGAACAGTCCCTCAGAGCTGAGAGGCTGCCTTCTAGCCTTAAGTCCCCAGTGTGTGTGTGTGTGTGTGTGTGTGTGTGTGTGCTCAGTTGTTAAGCCAACTTTTTGCGACCCCACAGACTATAGCCCACCAGGCTCCTCTGTCCATGATGTTTCCCAGGCGAGAACACTGGAGTGGGTTGTCATTTCCTCCTCCAGGGGATCTTCCTGACCCAGAGATTGAACCCTCATCTCCTGCATTCTCCTGCATCGGCAGGCAGATTCTTTATCACCGAGTCCACCAGGGAAGCCCCAAATCAGACATCTTAAGGAATTTAGCTCTTTTCTATGTATGAGAAGATGAGAGAGTCTGGGCTCATGGAAATCAGTCCTCAGATACGCATCTTAACTATGTGGCCAGGTCTGGCCAGGACAGTCTTTCTCGTCCTGAATCCCCTCAGGGTGCTCTATGGGCGAGGGCAGCAGCTCCAGTGGCTGTTGGGCTGATGGCCACGGCATTCTTTCTTTACTGAAATGCAGGAGACGTTCTCTGTCCACACCTCCTACCCCGCAGGGTCATTTCCTTCCCTTTCCTGCCCACACCCTTAGGCAAACACTAGTCTGCTCTCTGTCTCTATGAATTTGCCTATTCTGGATACTGCATATAAATGAAATCACAGAATATATGTGGCCTTTTGTGACTGGCTTCTCTCACCTTTCATAATGTTTTCAAGATTCATCATGCGGTAGTCCGTGTCAGTACGCCATTCTATTTTATAAGCAAATAATATTCCGCGGTATGAATAGCCCACATTTTGTTTATTCATTAGCTGATGGACATTTGGGATGTTTCCACTCTTTCACTGGCAATGAGTTGTGGTGCCGTGAGCATTCATGGACAAGTTTTTACGTGAATATGCTGTCACTTCTCCTGGGCACACGCCTAGGCGTGGAATTACTGGGTCACACGGTAACTCTGCCTGACTGTTGAGGAGTCCGCCAGACTTTTCCACCACAGCTGCACCATTTTATCCTCACCAGCAGGGCACAAGGCTTCCAGCCTCTGCATGTCCTTGTCAACACTTGCTGCCGCCGGCTTTTTTGATTATAGCCACCTGAGAAGTGGACTGTTTCTTGCCATATCAGTAAAAAGGACGTCCCAGCCACCAGCGACTGCACTGCTTCAACATGAGCTGGTAGCCCTGAGCAAACTCAGGAAGGAAAGGATACCTGCCATCCAGCATCTGCCAGACTGCAGCCACTCCCAAAGGTGAGCCCTGAGGAAAGTCAGGGAAAACCCAGGATACTGGCCCCAGAGAGATGAGGAATGATTTCAGGGATCCCAAGCTCTTGCATCTTCCCATACACAGAAAAGCGCTAAGTTCTTGACTTGGGATACCTGGCTTTCTTTAATTAACAATCATCTTTTGATGTTCAGGCTACCTGCCCTCTGTTGTAAAACTTTTATTTAACCTGGGTCCTCCTCTCATCTCTCTCAGGGTCACTTGAGATGCTGCCTCCTGAACTTAAAGTTCTAAAGAGTCCCACCAAATAAAACATAACTCAATTTTAGGGCTGTGAACGTTGTTACAGTCAACACATTCCTGTGGGTATAAAGGAATATCTCCTTGGGGGTCAGGCTGGCTCCATCAGTAATAAAGCTGACAGTTTCATCTGTTTGACTTCCGGGTCTTGTCTCTCACGTGGTTCAGAATGCAGAAAGGATGTTATCAACCAGCCCCTAAATCCCGTCACGGCCTCTGTGCCCCCTTGGGTTCAAGAGAGACCCCCCTCCTTGGGGGCTGTTGTCCCCAGTGTAGACTCCTGCCTTGGCACCTCAAAATGTGGGTCCACTCATGCCTTTTTCTTATCCTCTTGGATGAACTCCTCCCAGGCAGGAATGCAGTCCAATTGCCCAATTGCTTGGGCAATAAATCCCTGGGCTTTCCAGTGCCGTGATTGATTGGTGACATCTGTCATCGTCCACGGCAGGGGAGAGTGCCGTGATTGATTGGTGATGTCTGCCATTGTCAACGGCAGGGGACAGGGCAGCAGAACATACGTGGGAAGTGCGGTGAGTCAGACTCTCAGCTCCAGAGTCTGACGCTGGGCTCTATAGAAAGGCTTTCACAAGACCAGAGTCATCCTGGCAGGATCGAGATCTGAAACAGCCACCACATGAAGAGTCATGGGCTAGATGATCTCAAACATATGCTGACATTTCCCCAAAGAAGATTTACAAATGGCCAGTGAAATGCTGGAAAGACGGTCAGTATCATCAGTCCTCAGGGAAAAGTAAATCAAACCCACAGTGAAATACCATGATCCTTTGTGGCTTAGCTGGTAAAGAATCCACCTGCAATGGGGGAGACCTGGGTTCGATCTCTGGGTTGGGAAGATCCCCTGGAGAAGGGAAAGGCTGCTGCTGCTGCTAGGTCGCTTCAGTCGTGTCTGACTCTGTGCGACCCCGTAGACGGCAGCCCACCAGGCTCCCCCATCCCTGGGATTCTCCAGGAAAGAACACTGGAGTGGGTTGCCATTTCCT
>NW_011484037.1:0-512 GCF_000754665.1 Bison bison bison | reverse complement strand
ACCTCATTCGAAGAGTTGACTCATTGGAAAAGACTCTGATGCTGGGAGGGATTGGGGGCAGGAGGGGAAGGGGACGACAGAGGATGAGATGGCTGGATGGCATCACCGACTCGATGGACATGAGTCTGAGTGAACTCTGGGAGTTGGTGATGGACAGGGAGGCCTGGCGTGCTGCGATTCATGGGGTCGCAAAGAGTCAGCTGCCAGGAGCAGGAGCTCCGCCCCTGGCAAAGGTCATGAGGAAGGAGGCTCGGCATACGCAAAGGCGGGATCGAGCCTCAGGAGTCCCCCTGGAAATTCTCGAGCATCTACCCCCAAAACCAGAGTCTGCCTACTTTCTGCTTTGTGCTCTCACCTACACCTCTGACTTTACGGGGGGCTGTCCCCCACTACCTCTCTCTGAAAAAAAGAGTTAACTTACAGCCCCAGTTAATAAAATTCCTGGGTGTGATAGTGTTTCAACCTACAAACTCCTTTGGAAGTCGTCTAGCCTGCCTGAATAGGTTTTTCCG
>NW_011484036.1:9673-10762 GCF_000754665.1 Bison bison bison | reverse complement strand
CGTTGGATCATAGAAAAAGCAAGAGAATTCCACAAAAACATCTACTTCTGCTTTATTCATTATGCCAAAGTCTTTGACTGTGTAGATCATAACGAACTGGAAAATTTTTCAAGAGGTAGGAAAACCAGACCACCTTATCTGTCTCCTGAGAAATCTGTATGCTGGTCAAGAAACAACAGTTAGAACCAGACATGGAATAGCAGATTCCAAATTGGGTAAGGAATACATCAAGGCTGTATATTGTCACCCAGCTTATTTAACTTATATACAGAGTACATCATATGAAATGCCAGGCTGGATGAAGCACAAACCAGGATCAAGATTTCCAGGAGAAATATCAATAACTTCAGATACACAGATGACACCACCTTTATGGCAGAAAGTGGAGAGGCACTAAGAGCCTCTTGATGAAAGTGAAAGAGAAGAGTGAAAAAAGCTGGCTTAAAACTCAATATTCAAAAAACGATCATGGCATTGGGTCCCATCATTTCATGGCAAATAGATGGGGAAACAATGGAAGCACTGACAAACTTTATTTTCTTGGGCTCCAAAATCACTGCAGATGGTGACTGCAGCCATGAAGTTAAAAGACGCTTACTCCTTGGAAGAAAAGCTATGACCAACCTAGACAGCATGTTAAAAAGCAGAGACAGGGGGTGTGGTCCTAGGATGGCAGAGGAATAGGACAGGGAGACCACTTTCTCCCCACAAATTCATTGAAAGAACATTCAAACGCTGAGTAAATTCCACAAAACTTCTGAATGCTGGCAGAGGACAGCAGGCATGCCAAAAGGCAGCCCGTTGTCTTCAAAAGGAAGTAAGACAAAATATAAAAGATAAAAAGAGAGACAAAAGAGTTAGGGACAGAGATCCATCCATGGAAGGGAATCTTAAAAGAGGAGAAGTTTCCAAAAACCAGGAAACGTTCTCACTGGTGGGTCTGTGGGGAGTTTAGGAATCTCAGACAGCAAGATAACTGGGAGGAAAAATGAATGAATAAAACCCACAGTTACATGCCTGATGGCAACTCCCAGCAGAAAAGTAGCCCAGAAGCTCGCATCCACCACCAGCAAGCGGGGGCTGAACAGG
>NW_011484036.1:4538-5660 GCF_000754665.1 Bison bison bison | reverse complement strand
GCCATAAGGGTGGTGTCATCTGCATGAGACCCACCTCAAAACAAGGGACACATACAGACTGAAAGTGAAGGGCTGGGAAAAGATATTCCATGCAAATAGAGACCAAAAGAAAGCAAGAGTAGGAATAATCATCAGATAAATTAGACTTTAAAATAAAGGCTGTGAAAAGAGACAAAGAAAGACACCACATAGTGATCAAAGGATCAATCCAAGAAGAAGATACAACAATTATAAATATATATGCACCCAACATAGTAGCACCGCAATATGTAAGACAAATGCTAACAAGTATGAAAGGGGAAATTAACAATAACACAATAATAGTGGGATACTTTAACACACCACTCACACCAATGGATAGATCAACAAAAAATTAACAAGGAAACACAAACTTTAAAAGATACAAGGCACCTGTTAGACCTAATTGATATCTATGGGACATTTCCGGAGAAGGCAGTGGCACCCCACTCCAGTACTCTTGCCTGGAAAATCCCATGGATGGAGGAGCCTGGTAGGCTGCAGTCCATGGGGTCGCTGAGGGTCGGACATGACTTAGCGACTTCACTTTCACCCCAAAACAATGAATTTCAACTTTTTCTCAAGTGCACGTGGATCCTTCTCTAAGATAGATCACATCCTGGGCCATAAATCTAGCCTTGGTAAATTCTTTTAATGGAAATCATGCCAAGCATTTTTTTGACCACAATGCAGTAAGATTAGATGTCAATTACAGGAGAAAAACTGTTAAAAATTCCAACATATGGAGGCTGAAGAACATGCTTCTGAAAAACCAACAAATCACAGAATAAATAAAAAAAGAAATAAAAATTTGTATAGAAATGAATGAAAATGGAAACACAACAACCCAAAACCTATGGGACGCTGTAAAAGCAGTGCTAAGGGGAAGGTTCATAGCAATACAGGCTTACCTCAAGAAACAAAAAAAAAGTCAAGTAAAAAACTTAATGCTACACCTAAAGCAACCACAAAAGGAAGAAATGAAGAACCCCAGTGTTAGTAGAAGGAAATAGATCTTAAAAATTAGGGCAGAAATAATGCAAAAGAAAGAAAAGAGACCATAGCAAAAATCAACAAAGGTAAAAGCTGGTTCTTTGAGATTAG
>NW_011484036.1:0-226 GCF_000754665.1 Bison bison bison | reverse complement strand
ATCACTACAGATGGTGACTGCAGCCATGAAATTAAAAGACGCTTACTCCTTGGAAGGAAAGTTATGACCAACCTAGATAGCATATTCAAAAGCAGAGACATTACTTTGCCAACAAAGGTCCATCTAGTCAAGGCTATGGTTTTTCCTGTGCTCATGGATGGATGTGAGAGTTGGACTGTGAAGAAGGCTGAGCGTCGAAGAATTGATGCTTTTGAACTGTGGTGTT
>NW_011484035.1:7553-12293 GCF_000754665.1 Bison bison bison | reverse complement strand
GCCCTTCTTGGGAATTGGAATGAGGATTAACCTTTTCCAGTCCTGTGGCCACTGCTCTGGGTTTTCCAAATTTGCTGACATATTGAGTGCACCACTTTAATAGCATCCTCTTTTAGGATTTTAAATAGATCAGCTGGAATTCCATCATCTGTACTAGCTTTATTAGAAGGAGTGCTTCCTAAGGCCTACTTGACTTCACACTCCAGAAAGTCTGGCTTTGAGTGAGAGACTATACCGTCGTGGTTATCTGAGTCATTAAGATCTTTTTTGTACACTTCCTCTGTGTATTCTTTCCATCTCTTCTTGATCTCTTCTGCTTTTATTAGATCTTTACGTTTCCACCGTTTCTGTTCTTTATTGTGCCCATCTTTGGATAAAATGTTCATTTGATGTTTCCAGTTTTCTTGAAGAGTTCTCTAGTCTTACTCTTTGTTGTTTTCCTCTATTTCTTTGCATTGTTCACTGAAGAAGGCTTTTTGTCTCTCCTTGCTATCCTCCGGAACTCTGCATTTAGTTAGGTGTAACTTTCCCTTTCTCCCTTGCTTTTTGCTTCTCTTCTCTTCTCAACTATTTGTAAAGCCTCCTCAGACAATCGTTTTGCCTTCATGCATTTCTTTTTCTTTGGGATGGTTTTGTTGACTGCCTCCTGTACAGTATTACAGACCTCTGTCCATAGTTCTTCAGGCACTCTGTTTACTAGATCTAATCCCTTGAATCTGTTCCTCACCTGCACTGTGTATTCATAGGGAATTTAAGTCGTACCTGACTGACCTACTGGTTTTCCCTGCTTTCTTTAGTTTAAGCCTGAATTTTGCTGTGAGGAGCTAATGATCTAAGCCACAGTCAGCTCCATGTCTTATTTTTCCTGACTGTATAGAGCTTCTACATCTTTGGCTACAAAGAATGTAATCGATCTGATTTCAGTTTTGACCATCTGATGATGTCCATGTGTAAAGTCGTCTCTTGTGCTATTGAAAAAGAGTGTTTGCTATGACCTGTGCTTTCTCTTGGCAGAATTCTGTTAGCCTTTGCTCTGCTTCGTTTTGTATGCCAAGGCCAAATTTGCCTGTTACTCCAGGTATCTCTTGACTTCCTACTTCCAATCCCCTGTGATGAATAGGACATCTTTTTTTTTTTTTTTTGATTTTAGTTCTAGGAACTCGTCTAGCTCTACATAGAACTGATCAACTTCAGCTTCTTCACCATCAGTGGTGGAGGCATAGTATTGGATTACTGTGATGTTGAATGGTTTGCCTTGGAAAAGAACTGAGATCATTCTGTCATTTTTAAGGTTGCACCCAAATACTGCATTTTGGACTCTTTTGTTGATTTATGAGGGCTACTCCATTTCTTCTAAGGGATTCTTGCCCACAGTAGTAGATATAATGGTCATCTGAATTAAATTCGCCCGTTCCTGTCCATTTTAGTTCACTGATTCCTAAAATGTTGATGTTCACTCTTGCCATCTCCTGTTTGACTGCTTCTAATTTACCTTGATTCATGGACCTAACATTCCAGGCTCCTATGCAATACTGTTCTTTACAGCATCGGGTTTTACTTTCCTCACGTATCACATCCACAGCTTAGTGTCAATTCCCCTTTGGCCCAGCCACTTCATTCTTTTTGGTGATAGTAGTAGTTGTCCTCCACTCTTCCCCAGTAGCATACTGGACACCTTCTGACCTGGGGGGCTCCTCTTTCAGTGTCATATCTTTTTGCCTTTTTATACAGTTCATGGGGTTCTCACAGCTAGTGTACTGGAGTGATTTGGCATTTCTGCCTCCAGACAGCCTAATAGCTCCGGTTAAGATTTTTAGTATAATGTTGATAGTGGTGAAAGTGGGCATCCTTGTCTTGCTCCTGATCGTAGGGGAAAAGTTTTCAAGTCACTCACCACTGAATGTGATGTTAGCTGTGGGTTTTCATAAATACCATTTATCTAGTTGTGGAATTTCCCCTCTGTTCCTGGTTTTCTGAGAATTTTTGTAAGAAATGGTGTTGGATTTTGTCTGATGTCTTTTTGGCATTAATTGATATGATCTTGTTTTTTTCCCCTCTTTATTCTATTAATGTGATGTGTTATATTGATTGTTTTTCTTATGTTAAACCAACCTTGCATTCCTAGGATAAATCCCTCTTGGTCATGGTGAATAATTCTTTTAATATGCTGTTGGATTAGACTTGCTAATATTTTGATGAGGATTTTTTACATCTGTATTCATAAGGGATATTGGCCTGTTTTTCTTATGTCTTTATCTGACTTTGGTATCAGAGTAATTCTTAAATTTTTTGGAAGAGTTTGAGAAGGATCGGTGTGTTAATTTCTCCTTAAATATTTGGTAGAATCCAGCATTGAGGTCCGCTGGTCCACACCTTATCTTTACTGGGAGGTTTGTGGTGATTGATTTAATCTTTTTACTTGTTATAGATCTGTTGAGATTTTTTTTCCTTGGGGCAGTTTAGATAATTTTTTAAATTATAAGGACAGATTATTTTCTCACATACCAGCATCAATTTAGAAGATATATAGGGAAAAAACCCCAAAGATAATGGCTACAAATAAATATTTAAAATTGTAAGGAATAAAAAAAATAGCAGAACCTATATGAAAGGAAAGCACATACTTTACTGAGGGTCATGAAAAAAGGCTTGAGTAAGTGGAGAGACACAAATTTTTCCTGGTTGAGAAAAAAATACCCTAGTGTACCTTTAAAAAGCCTTGGGAAAACCTATTTAATGGACAGGTGGTAATTTACCATATCAAACACACAAAACATTTAAAAGTACAATTATTGAAATATTATGGTACTAGTTTTGAAGTAGGGAGCCAGATTTAATGCAATAGGAAGATCATAAACAGAATAAAGAATTTAGAGTTAATATACTACAGTATATTAATATGAATATCATATTACGTAGCAAATCATGCTGGTATGAATGGTTAACTATTAGAAATGGGGAAGCCCACTTGATTTTGCCTCACATCACTCTTAAATAATTTCAAGATGAATTAAAGAGCTGAATATGCAGTAAATGGAAGTATGGAAGACTAGATGAAAGCATAGTTGAATGTTTTTTTCTAATCCTAGTGGAAGATTGAGTATAGAAGCAGTTCAAGAAAGCACAAAAATATTAATTAATTTGATAAAGTTAAGGACAAATAACCCCTCCCTATCTCACAAACTCAGACCTCAAAAATTACATCAATACCTGGGAAAAGTATTTCCTGAAAATATGCATTTTCCAGAGTTACTATCCTTAAGATAGCAAGACATCATGCAAATCAAACAGGAAACACTGAAACTCTAATAGGGCAATGAGCAGAGGACATGGACATGAAAAATAACAAGTTACAGGACAAGAACTCTTAATAGATAGAAAACATCTGAAAAATATTCAACTGAATTAGTAACGAGAAATGCAAATTAAAATGGGATACAAAAAATGAAATAAACTTTCATTTATCAGATTAGCAATTTTTACATGATTTGTTTTAGTGTTAATGGAGAAAAACAATTGCACTACAGTTTTTATGAATGTAAATTAGTGTAACCTTTTTGGACATTTTGGCAGCACCTGTCAAGAGCCCCTGAAAGATTCATAGCCTTTGACCTAGGGATTCTTCTATATATCCACTATAAGGAACTACTCAGAGATATACATAACTATTTACATTTGAATGTGTACACATCATTATAACAAAATAGTGAGCAACTGGAAGCTGTATTAATGTCCTGCAACAGAAAACAGATAACATAACCTGTGGACATACACATAATGGAATATTATGCAGGCATTTAAACTATTTTAAAAATTATAAATGGCATACAAAATTGTTCAGTTTACAGTATGGTCAAACTACTATATAAAATAGAGAGTAAAAAAAAAAGAGAAAAGGAATTGTATTTCAGGGTTATGATATTTATTAGTGATGGATTACTTAATTTAGATTCTGAATTTTTTATAAAGAACTTAATTTTAGGTTGACTTTTTATAGAAATTTATCACATGCAAAAATATGCACAAATCATAAATACACAGCATAAAATTTCAAATTAATTCACACATATAACCAACACCCACACCAAAAGATAGAAGGTTATGAGCTCCCCAGAATCAGCTCTCACCTCCCTTTTAGTCAGTACTCTCTTGCAAGGTAGTGCTGTCCTGATGTCTCTCACCATTGATTATTTTTGTCTGTCTTTAGATTGAGTTTTAGGTCAGTCAGATCATACATTATCTTTCTAATGAGTGTGTTGGGGCTTCCCACACAACATCAAGCAATTCTTGGACACCAGCGGGGTGTCTGAGAATTCGACTCAATTCTAACACTGCCTAATGTAGATAGTGTCAGATTCCACAGGTTGAGATATCAGTCTTACAAGACTGTCTCCCCCTGCCCATATCCCAGTCACAAGCCCAGGCTGTTACCGGTGCTTCTGATCGACTTGCTACAAATCAGAGGTTCCCACAACCTGCTTGGGTTCGATTAATTTGCTAGTGAGATTCACAGAATTCAGAGAAAGATTTTACTTACTGGAATAACGGTTTATTATAAAAGGATATAACTTAGGCAAATGAAAGAGATGCACAGAGCAAGGTATGAGGAAAGGGCACAGAGCTTTCAAGCCCTCTCCTAGCTCCACTCTCCTCAATATCCGTGTGTTCACTAACCTGGAAGCTCTCTGAACTCTCTTTGAGTTTTTATGGAGGCTTTATTTCATATTCATGATTAAATCA
>NW_011484035.1:3912-7401 GCF_000754665.1 Bison bison bison | reverse complement strand
TTAGGTGATCCAGAGACGTTCCAAAAGTAACCTCAATAACATAACAAAAGATATCTGATCACTCATCACTTAAAACATTTTAAGGATTTTAGGAACTCAGTGGTAGAAACCAGGATAGAGACCAAATACATATTTCTTATTATAAATTCATGATATCACAACTATATTCTCTTTTGTGTCTTTTACTCAATGCTATGGTTGTGAGGTTCATTCTCACAGTGTATAGCAGCAGTTGGTTTATTCCCATTGCTGTGTAGTTCTTTCTTTGTATGAGAACACTACAGTTTAATTATCCATAGCTTGTATTAGTCAGAAAAAAGCAACTAGTTTAAAAATAAAAAGTGAGTTTTTTTTTTAAAGTGAGGTTATAGCTCAAATTGGAGGTATTTCATAATTGAATTTTCCCCACAATATTAGTCAGCATTTATCTAACTTGAGAGTCTTTATCTCTTTTGATTTCTTGCTTCTGAACCTTCGTTCATGACTAGTATCTCTACTGTAGAATGAAAAGGAAATAGGAAAAGAGATGAAACTCGAATCTTATCATTCTGCCTCTTACTACTACTCTGGCTCAGGATGGATAAAGGGTATTAACTCTCTCATGAACGACCCTCCCAGCAAGATATGCTATAATAGCATTGCACTCAATGTCTTTTCTGTTGCAGGATGAATGACTCAACCATAAATGAGCCTTCATAATTCTAGAAGAGATTTTGGCTTATTTTTCACATGCAGTTATTTAGGTTTAATATAAAATTTAACTATGGAAGCAGTCATAATTTTAGCATTGAGATGACCTTAGATGTAATTTCGCCCAGTTTTCACCTGTCAGGGGAGAAGCTGATGTCTTAGTGGTCTGCCCAGGCCACACCATGGTGGAGGCCCAAGCTCGAAAAGACTCCTGACTTAAATTTGGAGGCCTGCAGCCTCCCTGAGTGAAAAGCCTCTGAACTCCTTGACCAGAGCAGTTAGGACTCATGCTCTGTTCATTTGTTTTCAGCACTTATGCTGTAGCATTTAGATTGTAAAGCATTTGCTTCAGAATTTGGAACCATGTTTGTTCTGTGTTCTTATTCCTACTTGTGGGCAATAAAGTTTATCCTAAAGCACTAATAGAAGAATTCTCATTTTGTTGCTCTCTAAAATTCAGCTAGAACTCCAATTCAACCTGAGTTGGCATTCTGAAAACATATCTATCCATATTAAATTTATTAAAGCCGTAAGTGTGTTAAGTAACTTTTTTATGCATTTGCTTTTTAGACATGGAAGATTTTGAAGCATTAAATAGCCAAATAGTTTCATGTTTGGCAATTTTAAAAGGAGGTAACCCTGACTCAGAGGAAGTGGAGTCTGTGCCGTTGTGCAAAAAAGCGCGACTATCTATTCCAGAAGATGATCACATGGTTTGTACAGTAAAGTGAAAATTTTTCTTTTTTTCATTCAGCTTTCTTTTAATAGATTGGGTTTAATTTCATATAGTGAAATGCACAGATCTTAAGTATAACTTGAGATCTTAAGTTCAGCGAGTTTCAACAAATATGTATGCCCCCCTCTATCAAGGTAAAGAATATTTACATCATCCCAGAAAGTTCCCTCATAACTGTTCCCAGTAAGTTTCCATCCCCTTGAACCTTGAAATACCATTCTGATGTTTTTTTCCATCATAGATTAGTTTTGCCTGTTCTAGAACTTTACAATATCTAGACTCACACAGTGTGCATTCTTTCATGCCATGGTCTCTTTTCCTTAGAGTGATGTTTTGAAATTCATCTGGTTGTAGCAATATTTCATTTCCATTTATTACTGAGTAATATTCCATTGTATGAATATCTATGATTTGTTTATTCATTCTCCTTTTGATGGACTTTAGGGTTGTTTCCAGTTTTTGGTTATTACAAGTAAAGTGGGTATGAACATTATTATGGGAGTCTCTTTGTCAACATATGTTTACATTTAATTTGGGTAAATCCTCAGGAGTGGAGATACTGGATCACAGGGTAGATTAAAGTTTATAAGAAACTGACAAACAGTTTTTTGAAGTGGTTGTGCTATTTTACATTTTCATCATATTGTGCTATGCTTCTGGATCTCTGAAGTTGAATAAAATAGATTATTAAACTGTTTATAATTAAGTTTAACAGAAAATACAGTAATTTACTTACATGAGGATGAAGATAGTAATACCACCTAATTATTGTAGGCAGTTCTTTTAACTTCTGTCAGCCCTGATGTTTTAATCTTTGGGGTATAGTGTTATTTGCCTTCCAAGAGCCATGGTTTTTGACATATTTATGTGGAAGTACTTTGAAAAGCATAAAGCATTGTAGAAGGGTAAGATGACAATATTGTTTTTATACTAATCTACTATAATTCCATAAAATTTTTACTGCCTAATAAATTTGTGATGCAGGGCTAATTCAGATAATTTTAAAAACAAAGACACTGATAGTTACTTGGTATAGTTCTATTAAAATTATCATTATAGTTCATAATTTATCCTTAGAATAAAGAGTTATTATAATTAAATCAAATGGCTATTTTCTGTGTGTTTACTTATTTATACTGTGTTTTATTCCAAAAAGGGATTTAAGGTGTCTTAGAGTAATTTTATTAAGAAAAACCGGTGCTTAAGTGCTTCCTGCTTTGTCCACAGAGTGTCACTGTTGGATTATTTGAAAGTTAAAAGTCATACAACATTAGTTCTTTGTGGTTAGAAATATTTGTTTTTAAAGCAGTTCTGGTACCAGATTACTAGAAGACTAGTCTTTCCATCCTAAAGTACATAAGGGGTTAAGCTTAATGGAAAATTTTGTCCTAAGTATAGTTGACTTAATGAGAAAACAGTTCTGCAAATATCTTTCCATGTTATTGTAATGCTTGCAATGGGCAGAGGTCCTTTAGGCCTTTGAAGCCTTAAAGCTTTTCTTTCAATTCTTTCTTTTATATTTCCTTTTGGTTTATTAATAAACCCTCCCTATGTAAGAACATGAACACCTGATTGTGGAGAAGGTGGAAGTGTCATTAATGAATGTACATCAGACTGAATATTTTTGTAGTATTAATTGATAATTGCCAAATGTATTCACATTTACTGTCATAAAGACAGTGATTAAAATTCTTTTCAGCTTTCATTTACTGTGGAGTTACTCTGAACTTGTGAGCCCAAGGAAATATTTCTCTTACATGAGTACTTTACCATTTTATTTTTCTCTTTTCCTTATCTGATAGAAATTCATAGTGGTTTTGTACCCTGCTTCAGTAACTTTTCTAATTTTTTAAATGGTTTTAAATTTATGGGGGATTCCTTGGTGGCTCAGACGGTAAAGCCTCTGCCTGCAATGCAAGAGACCTGGGTTCAATCCCTGGGTCAGGAAGATCCCCTGGAAAAGGAAATGGCAATCCACTCCAGTACTCTTGCCTGGAAAATTCCATGGATGGAGGAGCCTGGTGGGCTACAGTCCATGGGGTTGCAAAGAGTCGGACACGACT
>NW_011484035.1:0-302 GCF_000754665.1 Bison bison bison | reverse complement strand
TGTAAACTATTACTAAGCCTTCCATGTTTTAGATACAAATTATTTACAGAAATAAAAATTAATCAGTACATACAGTGCTAGGATTTTATAAACATTATTTTCTATACAACCAAATGGTATCTTTGGCCTCATAGGGAAACATATATCTTTATTTTTAACTGAAGCATAATTGACATACAACATGATATTAATTTCAGGTGTACAGTGTAATGATTAAACATTTTTATACATTGCAAAATGATTACCATAATAAGTCTAGTTATCATCTGTCACCATACAGTTACAAATTTTTTTTCTTATGA
>NW_011484034.1:18860-19235 GCF_000754665.1 Bison bison bison | reverse complement strand
TATAAAGAAAGCTGAGCACTGAAGAATTGATGCTTTTGAACTGTGGTGTTGGACAAGACTCTTGAGAGTCCCTTGGACTGCAAGCAGATCCTACCAGTCCATCCTAAAGGAGATCAGTCCTGGGTGTTCATTGGAAGGACTGATGTTGACGCTGAAACTCCAATACTTTGGCCACCTGATGCGAAGAGCTGACTCATTTGAAAAGACATACAGATGGCTAACAAACACATGAAAAGATGCTCAACATCACTCATTATCAGAGAAATGCAAATCAAAACCACTATGAGGTACCATTTCATGCCAATCAGAATGGCTGCGATTCAAAAGTCTACAAATAATAAATGCTGGAGAGGGTGTGGAGAAAAGGGAACCCTC
>NW_011484034.1:13841-14664 GCF_000754665.1 Bison bison bison | reverse complement strand
ATTTCAAGAGGATATTGGGTCAGAAAGTTTCCAGGAGGTTTTTCTGCTGCTCTGAAGTGTCATCTCTGACTCTGATTAGCAGGGGTCAGCAAGGTCATTATGACACCTGGAAACCACCTAATGAGTAATGATCCTCTGCTCATCTCCTTTTAGAATCCATGACTCAGTGGATGGGCATCAGGTGGTCATATAATAGTGGTGTGCTGGAGGTATTTTGTCCTGTAGATACGGAGACTATATGTGCGGTAGAAAAGGCTTGGTCTTTGGAGAGAAGCAGTCCTAGGCAGTGTCTCCAGGTGTTTGTCTCGGTTTCCTTTCTTATTAAATGTAGGAGGAGTGGGGTTACTATAAAGGCTATAGGCCATGCCTATGAAATGCAGGCATGTCAGGGTTTCAGTAAATGGTCACTGTCCTTACTATTCTAACCCTTTTCTCTACATCTCTCCATCCACACATACATCCCTATAAATATAATCAAGATTTTTTCCCCAAGGTTCTTCCTCCTCCTACATCCCCCAAATCCTAGAGGAACAAGCACTGGAAAACAGCATTTCTTAGAATACATATGTCAATAACAACTAGATGTATTAAACTAGGCCAAATTGAAGTAAATGTTTAAGTTCATCCAGATGAAAACATTCTTCTAATAAAACATGAAGTAATCCCATTGGCAACATCAGTTCAGGCTGATGACCTCAACTCCAAGGCCCAGGAGTCAGAAGACTCAGAGATTGAGTCTCAGTTTCTCTGTTTTCTAGGTGTGTGGTTTTGGCTGATTGTCTGAACCTTACAAGCCTGTTTCTTCATTTGTAAAATGGAGATA
>NW_011484034.1:8656-9973 GCF_000754665.1 Bison bison bison | reverse complement strand
TAAAGTGCCTTTGTTCAGAATCCTGACCACTTGTAGATGGCAGGAAGGAGGAAATTAACACATCCCCTGCCTGAGTCTTGCCATTCTAGGAGATTTGCAAGATTAATGGCCTTTTTACTTTGCTTCCTCAACTTCCTCAACCTTAACTTTGCTTCCTCAACTTTTTTTATAGGTCAGCTTTGACCTATAAAAGAACCTGGCATCTAGATCCCACTAAGATGGTTATTTTGAGATGCTAGCTTGGCATCTTCCCGGTCAGCGGACTCCCCAAATAAATTCTCCTCTTCCTGGCCTCAACCCCTCATCTCATTGGCCTGTTGTGTGCTGAGCAGAGCGAGCTTGGATTCTATAAGGAACTGAGACCCCAGATGTGCTGTGTCATGGGACTTCTCAGCACTGTTTGAGTCTGGATGTTGGTCAGAACCCAATTTGATGATGTATCCTTTGCTGTTTCTATTTATCTTTTCTTTTAATGTTAGTATATTGAAAGTAAGGTAGATAATCCTATAATAAATATTGGTGTTTTTATTTGTATGTAATGAGTGGCTTATTTTCTTAGCAAATCCTTTGAACCTGACATGAAAGTGAAAGCTTTCTACAAAACAGTGTTTCTACTGTAAGTCTCCATCACTGAAGGGCCTTGGGTGTACTTCTGGATGATGGCATCAAACCAATGTCACCATTTCCTAGTTTGACTCTCATTTGTGTGTATACTTTTCAGTGAAAATTGGTGAAATTTAACTTAGAGGAAAATAACGTGAATAAAAACACCTTCCTGTCAGTGGGAGGAATTATAATATATGCTCAGGCTTTTCCCTCTAATTTAAGTCAGGCTTTTCCCTCTAATTTAATCAGAAAATGGTGACTGGGAAATTAGTCTACCTTGGATTTTACTTTAAGTCCTCTGAAATGTTTTGCCCATCTGGGGCTCATGCATGAATGATTTCAGAGTCACCAACACACTTGAAGTCCTACCACCACAGTTGAAGAGAGCCTGTTTCTGTCCCCTAATGTACTAATTGAAAGAGTGGATTTAGCCGCCTTTTCTGGAGTGTGGTTAATATTTTTGTGCTATGACATGTTACTATTTTGAGAAAGAAACCAAAACAATGTAAAATCGAGCATAAAAGCTAAATGGAACAGTTTGCAAGGGTTGACATCAGTGAAATGGAGGCCAAGTAACTCATGTGTGTGTGTGTGTGTGTGTGTGCGTGTGTGTGTGTGTGTGTAAGGCTTGGAACCTATCTTAAAATGGTTTGTTGTTGTTCATGAAAACCAAAGCAATGGATGGTAATAACTTCTGAACTCAACAAAGAA
>NW_011484034.1:4007-5029 GCF_000754665.1 Bison bison bison | reverse complement strand
AATTCTCGCTCGCAGGTCCTGTGTTGGTTTGCTGGGGCTGTGTCCGTCCAGGCTGCTCTCACAGGAGACCAGAGCCTGGGTGGCTTATGAGAAACAGAAGTTTATCCCTCATGGTTCTGGAGGCTGGGAAAGTCCAAGTTCAGGGTGCTGACAGATTCAGCGTCTGGTGAGGGCATGATTCCTGTGTCCTTATGTGGGGAAGGGATGAGGGAGCCCTATGGGTCCCCTTTATAAGGACGCTAATTCATGTGGGCTCCACCCTCATGACCTGCCACCTCCCGATGGCTACTCTTTTAGTACACTGTGGGAATTAGGTTTTGATATATGAATTTTGAGGACAAAAGCATTCAGTCTATAGCAAGTTGTCACAGATGGAGGTGCTTAAAGAATAGAAATTAATTTTCTCACAGTTCTGGAGGCTGGAAGTTCAAGGTGTGGGCAGGTTTGGTTTCTGCTGAGAACGCTGTCCTTGGATGCTGGTGGCATCTACCTCGCTGTGTCCTCACATGGTTTTTCTTTTGTCCATGTGCACCCCTGTCTCTGAACTTTTTAAGGAAGAAAATATTGAAATATAATTGATTTACATTATTGTGTTAATTTCTTTGTATGGCAAAGTTACTCATTTATATACATACATACATTCTTTTTAATATTCTTTTCCATTGTGGTTTATCTAAGAATATTAAGTATATCTCACTATATTGTACTGTAGGACCTTGTTGTCTATCCATTATACACGTAATAGTCTGCATCTGATAACCTCAAATTCCCAGTCCATCCCTCCCCCACACCACTTCCACCCGTGCAGCCATAAGTCCGTTCACTACGTCTGTGAGTCTATTTCTCTTTTGTCTATAGATTAATTTTTGCCATATTTTAGATTACACATATAAGTGATATCATATGATATTTGTCTTACTCATTCTGACTTACTTCACTTAGTATAATAATCTCCGGGTCCATCCATGTTTCTGCAAATGGCATTCTTTTTCCTTTTTTTAATTGCTGAGTTCAATTCAGTT
>NW_011484034.1:0-156 GCF_000754665.1 Bison bison bison | reverse complement strand
CTGCATCATCTGCTCTTCAGGTCTGTCCTGATCAGATTCCCATGCTTCTACTTACATGGCTCACCCTCCTGCTCCAGCCCTTCTCAGACTATGCCCCACTCCCACATTCAGGATGCAGCTCCAGGTCCTCAAAGAACAGGTTTCTTTCCTGTCTGC
>NW_011484033.1:28893-29931 GCF_000754665.1 Bison bison bison | reverse complement strand
CCTCTGCCTTCAAAGCCTATCCAGTTTGGAAAAGGCCATCCATCTTCCTATGGCAAGTTGGAATCCTTTGCATAAACTGGGACTGAGACCATTTGGTACCTTAGGCCCATGGTCTTGGGAAATTGCCGATATTATTATTTTGAGGATTAGAGTTCACATGGAATGCAAAAACACTTAAGATTTTAGAGGGTGGAAATATTATAAAAGTTATGATGGGTCTAGACCATGGATTGTAATGGCAGAGAGAGTGGGGCTAGCTAGCATGACTGACTTAGCCTACATTTTTCCTAGGAGTGAACATTTCCAAAGGGTTGGCACTTTTGCTCTCTTGAGCAAAGGTATTCCTTCTTCCTCTCTGCCCTTGCATATATTTCCAAGGCTCAGTCTGAGCCTCTCTACTTCCAGGAAGCTTCCTCCAACCAACTGCTATAGTCTTCATCATTTGAAGAACATATCTAGCACACTATCATGCACTGCATTGTGCTGTTTCTACTACAATTGTCCAGGGCTGTTATTAACACTGAGAAGGCAGTGGCACCCCACTCCAGTACTCTTGCCTGGAAAATCCCATGGATGGAGGAGCCTGGTAGGCTGCAGTCCATGGGGTCGCTAAGAGTCAGACACGACTGAGTGCCTTCACTTTCACTTTTCACTTTCATGCATTGGAGGAGGAAATGGCAACCCACTCCAGTGTTCTTGCCTGGAGAATCCCAGGGACGGGGGAGCCTGGTGGGCTGCTGTCTATGGGGTCGCACAGAGTCGGACACGACTGAAGTGACTTAGCAGCATTAGCTGTGTATGTATGTCTTCTCACTTCATTTAGTCCTAAGAGTGGGATGGTATAGTTCTAAAAACTTCCGATTTATCCCAAATGTTTCCAAAAAGGTTTCAAGATGGATGGGACAATTCTATTATTTTAGAATTATTTCTATCTTTCCCAGAATTTAGTCCAGTTATACCTAAAGAATGTAAGTCAAAAACGCTTATTGAGTTGGCAGGATGAATAAGGGAATGCCATTGATCCATAAAATTCCAGTA
>NW_011484033.1:27299-28141 GCF_000754665.1 Bison bison bison | reverse complement strand
CCTTAGCCTAGAGTGAGAGCCAAGGAAAGGCTCCTCGCCTCCCAGCTCTACCTCTCCATCACATTCTTGAGGTACTCCAGGCCAAATGCCTACAGCAAAGGCAGGCATGATCTAAAGGCCAGTGGCACACAAAAGGAGCAGCATGACTGGGGCTGGAGAATCCACAAAGAATCATTAGACTGCACAGTTAGCTGTCTTCTCCATGACCTTCAGTCTTCAGAACTTTGAAAGAAACATAGAGATATTGAGAGCCATGTGTCCCTTAAAATCAATGCTGTGGTTCACAAAAATAATAAGGTTTCTATGCTGTTCCTCAAACACATGAGGTGCTCTCCAGCCTCAAGGTCTTTGCACTTGCCCTTCTCTCTGCCTGGAAAGCTCAAACATTCCCATGACTCAGTCTCTTGAGCTTTCAGGTGACACTTCCTATATTAGGCCTCCCCTGCCCACTCAAGTGGCCCAGACCCCATATTCCCCATCCACTTACCCTGCTTGAGTTTTTCCTTAGAACTTGTTTCCTTAGAACTTGACAGTGTACATTTACTCTCTTTTAGAATGCAAGCCCCATGTGGCTGGGAAGGGTGTTACTTTGTCTTGCTTCCCATGTTCCCAGCAGTTAGCATACTTCCTGGCATATTATAGGTGCTCAATAAATATTTGTAGAATGAATGAAGTGAGAACTTAGTTATGAAAAGGGTTGACCCTTGGAGTCTGCAAAACTGCTCCCTAACTGCATTGAAAGAATGTGACGACTCTTTTTCGTGACACCTTGGAGGCTGTTGGCTGCTTCAGAATGAAGCTGAACATCTCTTTCCCGGCCACTGGCTGCCAGAAGCTCATTG
>NW_011484033.1:25220-26376 GCF_000754665.1 Bison bison bison | reverse complement strand
CCACGAGTTCTGCAACACAAACGCCGGCATATTGCTCTGAAGAAACAGCGTACTAAGAAAAATAAAGAAGAGGCTGCAGAATATGCTAAACTTTTGGCCAAGAGAATGAAGGTAAATCTCAGTGGGAAATAGGAGTTATGGGATTTGCATTTTTTAATCCAGATAAGCTTTAACTGCACTTTGTGTTTTGTTTTGTTTTGTTCAGGAGGCCAAAGAAAAACGGCAGGAACAGATTGCCAAGAGACGGAGGCTGTCCTCTCTGAGAGCTTCTACTTCTGAGTCCAGTCAAAAATGAGATGTTCTAAGAGTAACAAATAAATAAGATCAGACATCAAAAAAAAAAAGTGAAATCCTCTTTTTTCACGGAGTAAAGTCAATTTTTATCTCATATTATAAAAGTGTAATAGCCAAAGTCATAATATCGTGAGAGAATATGTTAAGACTTTACTATATTCTAGGAATCATGCTAAGAATTTTATACATATTTTATACATTGTATTTAATCCTTAAAACAACTACATATAAGGGGAGAGTTTCAATATCCCCATTTTACAAATCAGGAAACGAGGCTCATAGAAGTTAAACAGCGTACCTGAGGCCTCACAACCAGTAAGTTGTGGCCTGTTTTCACCATGTGCCCTAAGTGGGATGGGGGTGGGGGCCAACCACTGAAGCCCAGATACACATAATGGAGACTACCTCACTGAGCGTGAGCAGTTAGGGGCGCGTTCACGCCACAGGGAGGATGGGCATGGGCTGTGAGAGAACTGGGGGATGGGATCATGAGAACTAGGAAATGGTCAGAATCGTATTAACTCATGGCCCTCTAGCCAGTGTTCATGTTTTACCGATTTCTAGAGTCATTGTGCCTTTTGTGTGGTTGCTTCTCACTGGAATATCCCCTCCCCCCTTTCCCTTCAGTGTCCCTTCGCCCAGGGCCCTGCTCCAATGCAGCCTCCTGCATGAAGCCTTCCTGATTCTCTTTTCCCACTCCAGCAGATAATGGGCTTTCTCCTGGTGCTGTAGGGTGGGCAGTAGGGGGAAAACATCAGAGCTGGAGTGCACAGGAGTGTTGGGGGCTCTGGGATCTGTTAACACTGGACTGGACTAGGTGAGAAAGTTCCAGGGCTTTTTTTTTTTTTTTTTTTTTTTTTTT
>NW_011484033.1:24589-25120 GCF_000754665.1 Bison bison bison | reverse complement strand
TGGAAGTGACAAGGTGAAGTGTCTGAATTTATCAGCCTGCTTACCGTCAGGGACCAGAACTTCCCACATATTCACTGGCAAAGGGGGATCTGTATGAAAGGTGAGGACCAATATGAAATTAAACAATAAATGACGCATGGGAAACACACTAACTCCAGGGAAGAGTTCTCTAAATAGGATTCTCAATGTGTGACCCATGGATTTCCAACCTCAGAATCACCTAGGGAGCTTCTTAAAAACACAGAATCTCAGGCCCCAAACCCAGACCCATGAATCTGCATTTTTCTTTTACTTTTTTTTGGGGTGGTGGGGACTGTGCAGCATGCAGGATCTTGTTTCCCTGACCAGGGATCAAACTCATGCCCCCTGCAGTGGAAGCCTGGAGTCTTAATCACTGGACCACCAAGGAAGTCCCCCGGAAATCTGCATTTTAACAAGCTTCCAAGATGATTCCAATATGCACTAGAAACCCATTGCCTTGATTACCTTTAAATGCTTAAAGCATTGGTTCTCAACCTTGGCTGCACATCT
>NW_011484033.1:24047-24489 GCF_000754665.1 Bison bison bison | reverse complement strand
TTGGTCAGAGGAGGCTAAATGCCAACTACAATTTAAAAATGAACTTGGTAAAAACAACCAAGTAACTCACAGCAGCCACCAGGGTGGGTTCTAGCAGCAAATTCAGACAATCCAGTAATCACCTTTTCCAGCATTTTGCATATCATGCCTCCTTTTAGAAACATTTCCTTCCATCTCTGCTATGGAAATCCTTCCCCATCCTCTTCAAGGCCCAGGTACAGGCAACCTTCTCTGCAAAGCCTTCCTTAATGTCATGCTGCCCCATCCCCAGCAGAGGTGACTGACAGGGGTATTGCTACACAGTAAGGAATAAGGGGTGGCCATGCTGTTCTTTCCATGTAACAATTTGCTTAATTCCTGACATCAAAGGCTGTGTACTCTCATTCTACATCCAGTGGGTCTGCGGAATGAGCAGTAAATTACAGAGAATGGACAACTATCT
>NW_011484033.1:23738-23947 GCF_000754665.1 Bison bison bison | reverse complement strand
AGAAAATTCACTGGGGATCTCTTTCTTGTGGCTATGCTTTCTCCCACTCCATCCCTTTCCTCTTCTAGAAATTCAGCAGCAGCAATACTCAGACTTTTCTCCTGGAGGTCAGCCCAACAGGTTGGGCAAGGAAGCAGGCTGCAGGGAGGAGGTGCCTGGGGCAGAGCCATATACAGCTTGGACCCACTCAGGAAGCACCCTTGGGACCC
>NW_011484033.1:20151-23043 GCF_000754665.1 Bison bison bison | reverse complement strand
GTCCATTGGGGAAAATAAACATGTCTCATCACTCAGTTGCCTAATTACCCTCCAAGATCAGGACCACAGCTACATCCTTAGCATGGATGCCCTGGCAGTGCCTACGTCAGCATGTGGTATTTAACATTTGTACCATTCAAGCTTTCTTCTCTCTGCTGGGCCTTTTTGAGTCTCTCTTGGGTGTTCAGTGTAAAGGTGAAGATCCAAAGAGGTGACTTCTGGTTTTCTATTCCCTATCCCCTCAAACACACAAGATTTTCTTGCCCCAAGTTCACTGCTTCAAGCCTCATAAAAGGCTCCAGATCCATTTATGTGTCTCCACTGTGAGTAATGAATAGCCATCCTTCGTCCTGTGACTGGAGTTGCTGCCTATTGTCAATAGTAGGTAAGCAATTGCATAAATCACCTCTCATCCAACTCTAAAAATGTGTTTGCCAAAATGATTTCTTCTAGAATTGTAGAAGTGGAAATAGCGTGCACAGAGAGAAATTGAGTTTGCTCCAAGGGGCTATGAATGCACCATTAAAGAAGCCTCGAAAAAAGATTAGCAATCCAGCTGGTGTGTTTGCACATCATTTAGTGCCATTTGGGGGGCATTTCTGAAGCAATGACAGTCACGGTGGGGAGGAAGAAGAGGAGGCTTCCTTGGCCATTAAGACCATATACGGACTCAGAGGCTGTGGTTATTAGGGCACACAGCTGGGTCCTACTCTGCCAGCTCTGACCTCAGCTCAGTGAGAATTGCAAAAGCTCCAAAGTTTAATGAAAATCAATGCTTGGATTCCAGTGCCAGGAGATTTGTTAAGGCATTGTTATAAGCTTCAGGCCACGTTCTGTAAACAAAATGATTCTCCATATCCTTAGATGTATCTCCTCTCTCCCTTCTTCCCTCTCTCTCTTTCTCTCTCTCTCACACACACACACCCTCACCAAAGGAAACTGATCTATGATGGCTGGATCTATCCCTTTTGATCCATCATTTTCCAAGCCACACTGTGAAAGATCTTGGTTCAATATGCTGCTGCTGCTGCTGCTAAGTCACTTCAGTCGTGTCCGACTCTGTGCGACCCCATAGATGGCAGCCCACCAGGCTCCCCCGTCCTTGGGATTCTCCAGGCAAGAATACTGGAGTGGGTTGCCATTTCCTTCTCCAAGGCATGAAAGTGAAAAGTGAAGGTGAAGTCGCTCAGTCATGCCTGACTCTTAGCGACCCCATGGACTACAGCCTACCAGGCTCCTCTATCCATGGGATTTTCCAGGCAAGATAGGACACCTTAAATCGTTACTGAAAACTCCCATACTCTTTGTCAGTCTGAAAATCAAGATAGATAATCAGAACATTGTGTAGGAATCATATTGTAACATAGTTACTTACATTTTCTATGACACAATTCTTTGTTAGTGGGCAGTGTATCTCCGAGGACACATTCTCTTTTACTGTTATTAGGAAATCATGCTCCCTGCTGTATATACTATGTATAGTAACATGGACCACACTTCCATCCACCTCATCAGGCAAGTTGGGAAGTCTGTCCACCCAGTATGCTCACCCTTGGTCCAGAAGCTGAAATCTTGGTCTCTGGAGTTATTTTCTGAAATGATCATACAGAATAGATTAAAGCAAGTGTTCATAAAGAAGATGAAGATTTTCCTGGCAGAAACACAACCTAATGAAACAAGGAGATAAGGTCCCAGAAATCTGTCTCTTCCTGACAAACACGAACCTTGTCAGTGCTTGCTTAACCCAGAGTTCATCTGCATTCATTGTGTTACTTTCTTCTTTGTTTGGAACTGGGAAGGCATCATCAGGTTGGAGAGAGCCTCCACAGTAAGTATACAAAGTATATAATCTCACTGTTTAGCTCCATTGCAGAGATGAGAGTCTGACACACAGTCAGTAAACGCCTTCTGTTCCTATTGTTGTTAACTGGATACTTATGACTTTAACGCTCCAGGAGAGGCCTACAGACATGTGGCTTGTTGGTCTAGTGGTATGATACTAGCTGAGGGTGTGAGAGATCCTGCGTTTGAATCCCAGACAAGCCATGTGCTTTTTATTTCTGATAATTAATTTAAAATACATGTGCTATCACATTGGACTATGATTCTCACTTAGGGTGTGAGAGGTCCTGGGTTAAATCCCATATGAGCTTGGTTTTCTTTGCTTCTGATAATTAATTTATTTAAAATACATCTGCTATTGTACTGGGCTTCCCTGGTGGCTCAATGGTGGTTCGATCCCTGGGTCAGGAAGATCCCCTGAAGAAGGGAATGGCAACCCACTCCAGTATTCTTGCCTGGAGAATTCCATGGACAGAGGAGCCTGGAGGGGTACAGTCCATGGGGTCTCAAGGAGTCAGACATGACTGAGCAACTAACACTTTCACACACACACACATTATGTGCTTAACTGTTTCTGAAGCTGACAGGGACAGGAACAAGACCCCTCCAGCCCTACCCTGTGTCTCCTTGTCTCGGCTCTACTTACCTCTTGACCTCTGCTACAAATCCAGGTTGTGTGTCCATGTGGGATGAGAGTCAGAGCCCATATCCCAGTCCTAAGCTGGCAACCATGACAAGGTGGCATGGAGAGGGACACAGTGTAAAGGACAGACGATCAGATGATGGAGAAAAAACAGTCTGCGTCCCAGGGGTACTCACTCACCTGTAGGCACTGTGTTTCTAGCCTCCCAGATATAGGCTGATGCACACAGAGGCTTATGTCCTCACCCTGGCCACCAGGACAAGAACTTGTTAATCCCCACAGCCACAGAATAATTCACAAAGTCTTGGCAGGATCCACATGACACAGAGCACCAGAGTCAAAATCACTGGGGTCCACCAGGCAAGAAACTACTTAATAGATGGATCAAGACATAGGTTGCCCATTTT
>NW_011484033.1:17349-20051 GCF_000754665.1 Bison bison bison | reverse complement strand
TGAAACAATAAGCAATAACTAGATTTGGGGGAGAGAAAGCAGTCATATCCCACAACTCCCTTTTTTTGTCATTTTTGCATTTTTCCTACCTCCCAGACCTGATCTATATTCATAGTTTAATTATATATACATAGGATATTTTGGAAATCACTTATTATGTCTTATTTACACAAGTAGAACATTTTCGTAATGTAAAAATTGATAGATAGGCAAAAAGACAATTAAGACTGTTTGTAACCCTACAAATCAGAGGTAACTACTGTTAGCATTTTGGTGAATACTTTCCAATTTAAAAACTACACACACACACACATTTATATGTGCATATACATACACATACACACAAATGCATACACATCCCAAACATCCTACTTAAGAAGCTATCTTTTTGCCTTAATAATAGATAGTGAATCATATCAACAGATACATCATAGTAAGATGACTTCTTATGACTTTTCCCAGTATCATAACTCTAGAATTATTTTTATTTTATTATCTAAGTCTCAGAGATACTGCATTAAAATGTGTGAAGTCAGGACTTCCCTGGTGGTTGAGAATCGACCTTCCAATGCAGGGGATCAGATTCGATCCCTGGTCAGGGAACCAAGATCCCACACACCCCCAGGCAACTAAACCCTCAAACCGCAACTAAGCCCTCAAACCACAACTAAGACTCAACCCAACCAAATAAAAAAATAATAAATATTTTTAAAAATGTATGAAGTCATCAAGTCATGATCCATTACCCATGGTGTGCCCTGTGCAGAATAGATATTGTGAAGTACATACAAATCTATTAGTTATTACCCAATTATTATGTGCCAGGTTTAGTAATACTATTGGCACACTGCTAATATTCTCTCCTAACCCTTTAATATATTAACAGATACTGTGGTTTCTGTTAGAGAAAAAAATGAGGGAAGCTGGAAGAGGTACACTGTTCCCACAGCTAGAAAGTGGAGGGCCCCTAAGTGGAAGCGACTTCCATCTGACTTTCAAGCTTGCTCTTGTCCTCTGAGAGGCTAGTTTGGGAGTTGAGCCATGGCAGTGTGTCATGACTGGAAAATGGACACATGAGTCTCAACCTGTATGATATAGATAATAAAGCCCACGAGCTGGGAGAAATTGTAGAGAGCCTTCTTGGTTGTAGTAATCCAAGAAAGCTTCACGGGTAGGGGGAATTATAGATGGATCTGGAAACATAAACAGGGAAGGCACTCTTTGTGGAGTAGAGGTACGGGGAGTGGTAAGGGCAAAGTCTTGATGGAAGAAATCAAACATCCAATGTGCTTGGCACAGTAAAGACACTAGTCTTACGAGAGGAAGGGGTTTGTCCTGGCAACGAGTGAAGCTAAAGAGGGACGACTGCGCATATGGTCCTGCCCAGTGTCAACGAGAGTCACTCATGCTCTGACAATATTTGGGAAGCTAAGATATGTAGAACATTCTGTTTCCATATGGTTAGTTATGAATTCCAGAACTTGGAAATCTTGCAACCTTTGGAAAGAACCAGACTACATATTAAGGGATTAAAATTTGAAATGTCACTTTCCATTTCTGTCCAAAGGAAGCTGAGACATTTTTGATGAAAAAACAAAAAATGAAGTTTTCCATGACAAGTTTCTTGCACAGTATTTGAATGATTTGGATCACTGGTTGACTCGATGGTTGCTGCTAGATGCTGAGACTCAGATTAACTCCGATTTCGTAGATTTTCAGCATCAAAACAGATTCTGATGCTGAGTGGCAGGAGTTGGGTTTTAGGGTTGAGTAGGATGTTTAAAGCTTTTCTTTTGATTGGCTTTGATAACTCCAGCTCTTTAAAAAGAAGTCTTTTTTTCTTGGTGTGATCTATCTTGTCTGACCCACCCCAAAAGAAGCAACTTTCTTTTAAACATTCAGTTTGACGAACCATGCATGTTCTAAAATTAAGCTGCATCTTTGGATACAAACCAGTTTTCAAATTCTGGGTAATACTGACTCTTTCAGTGATTTTTTTGGCTAGATGACACCCCAAAAAAGTTTTAGCTGCATTTTAAATTTTCAACCAATTATTTTGATGACAAGTAGATCCAGCCTGAATATAAGCAATAATTCCTGTTTTTGTTCCATTTCAAAGACCCAATAGGAGAATGCTTTAAAGGTCATCAATAAGAAACTGGATTTGGCTTTATTTTTCTTAATTAGAGTATAGTTGATTTACATTGCTATGTTAGTTTCAGGTGTATAGCAAAGCGAATCAGTTGCTGTTGTTCAGTCATGTCCAACTCTTTGCAATCCCATGGACTGCAGCATGCCAGGCTTCCTTGTCCATCACCATCTCCCAGGGTTTGCTCAAACTCATGTCCATTGAGTCGATGATACCATCCAAATATCTCATCCACTGTTGCCCCCTTCTTCTCCTGCCCTCAATCTTTCCTAGCATCAGGGTCTTTTCTAATGAGTTGGTTCTTCACATCAGGTGGCCAAGATATTGGAGCTTCAGCTTCAGCATCAGTCCTTCCAATGAATATTCAGGGTTTAATTCCTTTAGGATTGACTGATTTGATTTCCTTGCAGTCCAAGGGACTCTCAAGTGTCTTCTCCAACACCACAATTCAAAAGCATCAATTCTTTGGTGCTCAGCTTTCTTTATGGTCCAATTCTCACATCCATACATGACCACTGGAAAAACCATAGTTTTGACTATACAGACCTTTGTT
>NW_011484033.1:16303-17249 GCF_000754665.1 Bison bison bison | reverse complement strand
TCATTACAGAGTATTGAGTAGAGTTCCCTGTGCTATACAGTAGGTCCTTATTATCTATTGGGTTTGGTTTTAAAGTTCTCTTTGAAACCACAGCAAAGGCAGTGTTGCTCTAAACCCCGCTGAGATGTTTGGCTTGGATGTAGGTGAGAGGTTCTTGGGAAGGCAGGATGCAACAGAGTCCTCAGAGAAGACTCTGGAAATTGGCACTTGCCCAGGGTGCTCTCAGCATCTGACTTTTATCACTGGTCAGAGTTGATTACTCGAAGAGAAAGTAGAAAGAATGTGAACCCCCCCAGGCCTGCTAAGAAGGGTGGAGGGATTGGTCTGAGATTCACAAGATGACCCAAGTTGAGGATTATTTTGGCCAAGTGGTTTGTAGTGCTATTAATCCTTGATGTCTTCAGATGTGCGGTAGTGAGTCATCAGTTGGAATATGATTAATCTTGTTTTGTAGAAGTGGACAACACAGAGATTCTATCCAGACCTCATATAATGTGCCAGCCCTGGAGCTCAACATGCTCTGTCTTTCTAGAATTGTTCTCGTCCACAGAGCATTCTACTAAATTTGGACATTATTAAGCTCAGTTCTTGAGGAAGAATGGAAATGCCACTCCCAAAGCTCAGTCTTAGAGACCATATACCAACAGCCCGCAATCCAAATCTTTCCATTTCACACAAGCAACACTCTCAAAAGTTGGCTTTCCCTGTCAATCCAATCAGTGTGGTCCTATAATCTAGTAGGAGTGTGAAGTTCTGAAATTGAGTTCTGACCCTCATTAGCTGTGTGACCTTGAGCAAGTCTCTTTAGTTCTCTGGGCCTCCATTTTCTCATCTAAAAAGTGAATATCTAGAATATCCATTCTTCCTCAAGACCTGAGCTTAATAATGCCCAAATTTAGTAGAATGCTCCGTGGCTGAGAACTATTCTAGAAAGACACAGCATGTT
>NW_011484033.1:15590-15952 GCF_000754665.1 Bison bison bison | reverse complement strand
TACATAAGTGTTCTTCAAAAATCACATATCATACCAGGAGCTTATTATAATTTAATTGTTGTAGGATATGTTATGGCTTTGTCAGTGAAATGTGAATAAAAATTTCTAATACAGAAATATTGTGTTTTTTAAAAAACAAGCATTTGGTGCATGGTAAGATCTGGAAATTTGGGCAGAAGCTTCAAGCACTGTATGAGGATCTATGTCCCCAAAAGTTCATTTGAGATAAACCAATAAAAAAAGACTCTAACTTTCAGTTCAGTTCAGTCGCTCAGTTGTGTCCAACTCTTTGTGACCCCATGAATCACAGCACACCAGACCTCCCTGTCC
The DNA here is from genome assembly GCF_000754665.1 of Bison bison bison. Classification (NCBI taxonomy): domain Eukaryota; kingdom Metazoa; phylum Chordata; class Mammalia; order Artiodactyla; family Bovidae; genus Bison; species Bison bison. Next base: position 15,622 of record NW_011484033.1, on the reverse strand, counting down.
ATCACCAACTCCCGGAGTTCACTCAAACTCAC
>NW_011484033.1:14401-15490 GCF_000754665.1 Bison bison bison | reverse complement strand
TGGAGTTTCAGCTTTAGCATCATTCCTTCCAAAGAAATCCCAGGGCTGATCTCCTTCAGAATGCACTGGTTGGATCTCCTTGAGATCCAAGGGACTCTCAAGAGTCTTCTCCAACACCACAGTTCAAAAGCATCAATTCTTTGGCACTCAGCCTTCTTCACAGTCCAACTCTCACATCCATACATGACCACAGGAAAAACCCTCTAACTTTAGGAGCTTCCAGATCCCCACCCTGGCAGATGGACTCTAGCTGTCAGGGACAATGGGACCCTTGAAGCATTGCAAAGAGCCTACCACTCAGATGTTCTGTGCCTCTGTTGTCCCGTTTAGAGAACTCCTAAACTTTCCAGAAACTATCTAAGATACTTTAAGATGTTATTTACTCAAGGCAATGGCACAGGAAAACAAGCTCAACTCAAAGGGAAAAGTATACCTTTTGAGCTGAAGGACTAGAGCAAGGCTTGGCAACTTCTCTGAAAAGAGTCAACGTAACACATTCTTGTTCTGTGTACACTGTGGTGAAGGGAACCAAGGGAGCACAGGTCTAGAAGCAGAGAAGGGTCACTGTGATGGGCCTCATGATGATTTCCCACATATACTACCATCCCAAGATCCATCTGAGCTAGTAAGTATCTCTTTCTTTTAAAATGCAGTTAAGGGGACTTCCCTGGTGGTCCATTGGTTAAGATTCCACACTTCCAAGACAGGGGTTACAGTTTTGATCCCTGGTCAGGGAACTAAAATCCCACATGCCACACCACATGAAAAAAAAATTTTTTTAAGAAATAAAAGGCAGTTAATCTCTAGGAGGATAAGAGTCTATCAGCCACTCACACCTTAGTATACATGTCTTTAGTTTGTACTCAGTAATATCCTCTTATCTGAGGTCTATTACAATGTGAAAATGAAAAAATTTTATTGAAAAGTACTTTTAGAGCTTCAAGTATTTGAGGGAAGTGTAGCTCTGAGTAGATCATCAGAGGGAGCATCACACATTTTCTGCGGGCAAGATAAAAAAGGGCCCCGGGAAACAAGATCAAAGTATAAAAATGGAGGGTGAAGGGTACTCAGAGACCTGGGAGAGGTTGT
>NW_011484033.1:12541-14301 GCF_000754665.1 Bison bison bison | reverse complement strand
GAAAAATGTGCATGCTGGTACCCAGGCCCTCATGGTAATCCAAGCCACTAGGGCCCTGGCAAACCCTTTATTTAGTCTGGGGCATAGGCACAGCCCAGAATGGGGCCAGTTTGACCTTGAGCTCACTGAGCCATGGTTCACAGTCCATCAGCAGAGGCACGCTGCCTTCTTTGACTGAGGCATCACAAGGGCACCATGTATCTATGCAGTGAGCTCATCAGGGAAGATGGAGTCTTCAGGTGAACACCAATGTTTCTTTTTAAGTCAGTGGGAGAAGAGTGCAAGCTTTACAAGAGTCCCAACAGATGGATAGCACTTTGAACAAATTCAAATTTTGGATTAGGCCAAAAGCCACATTTGTGCATCAAGAAAATAAGATGGATGAGTAGATGGGAGAGGGATGGATAGTTCCATGTTTCATGATTAAATGAATAAAGTCAAATATCAGTGGCAAAATCTAGGTGATCAGGATATAGATGCTCACTGTGAAAATATCAACAGTTCAAGTTTGCTGTGTATTTCAAAATTTTCATAATACACTGACGGGGGAAGAGGATAATCTTCCTCGAGAAAAAAAAAATCCACATTTGCAAAATTGATGATTTAGGACATGGTCATTTTTATGGAAAAGGATTTACCTGATTAATTTGTAAACAAATCCATCCCTTCTAAGGAGTGCAGTACAATAACAAAATGGCTATAATCCTTGGTGTATTGTATTAGCAGACCCTTCATTCCCAGGGAGAGAGGGAATATGAGATACAGAGATATTCAAAATTTCAGAGAAAGTGCAACCAGATTGGTTATAATGGTTTTTATCACCATTGTCCCAAAAATCCTCAAGGAAGAAAATATTCCTTCTGCTTTAAATGCCTGTTAAATTGTGTATGTGTGTGTGTGTGTTACATACTTTTCTGTGGAAATTAGCATGATTTATTTAACGAAAAGTGGACTTATACAAATCTGCACTTTAAGGTGGATTGAAAGAGATCTTGGGCTCCCCCGGTGCTGCAGTAGATAGGAATCCACCTGCCAATGAATGCAGAAGACACAGGCTTAATCCCTGGTGCGGGAGAATCTCATAGGCCACAGAGCAACTAAGCCCGTGTGCCACAACTACTGAGCCCGTGCTCTAGAGCCCGAGAGCTGCAACTCCAAGCCCACATGCTGCAACTACTGAAGCCAGCACACTCCAGGGCCCAGAGCCACACTCCTGAGCCCACGAGCCTGGAATCTGTGCTCTGCAACAAGAGAAGCCATCGCGGTGAGAAGCTTGAGCGGCACAACGAAGAGCAGCCCTTGCTCTCCACAACTAGGTAAAGCCCATGCAAAGCAATGAAGACCCACCACAGCCAAGAAATAAAATAAACAAACTTTGAAGAATAAAAAAAAGAGAGAGATCTTGTGAGCTGAATTTCCTTTCTGGGAGAGTAAGAGGGAGACACTTTAAAATGCAAAAAAAAAAAAAAAAACCTGAGGTAAGGAGACACTTTCTGAATGTAGCTTCACTCTGCTGGGATCCGGCTGCAAAACTGGACTGTCTTATTCTGGCTGCTTCTGCTTGAAGTCAGAAGACAAGAGCAGTGTCATCTGGGTTCTTCAGCTGCTGCTTCTTGGAATCATAACACTGCAGTATGACCCAGCCCCCCCAACCCCAGGGGACTTGCCATTTAACGTGCTTCTTTGTACAACACTGTTATAATGCCCATTTCACAGATGAGCACACACAGGCTTAGAGTCAGAGAGGTCACACAGCTGGT
>NW_011484033.1:11381-12357 GCF_000754665.1 Bison bison bison | reverse complement strand
GCTGAAGCCTTTGGGAGTATCCACTTTTCTGGCTGACTCTTATTCTTGGACTATATTAAATCTGCAAATCACTGCTCTCGTTGCTTTAAGTAGCAAGAAGTGTGACCCCTGCCTTTACTAGCCTGTTGCCTGCCTGGCAGGGGAAGACTGTGGTACTGCTAAGTGGCTGGGAACTGTGTGTGTTTTAGGACTTTCAACTACTAGAAGGACAGAAGAGGCCCTTTTTAAAGAAGCCAGGCTCTGATAAACAGTACCTGATGTGCCAACAATGTCTTCGTGTGACGGAGCTTCGCTTTTCCTTATAGGCTTTGCTAAGCAAAGGAGAAGGTGTGGTGTTGTCAGAAGTGGTATAGTTATTGAACTCGGACACCTGTTCCCCATGTTTTCATATTTGGCATCATGGGAAAGATACTCTTCTTTCCAGCCCTGAACACAGGGAAGCAAACATGTGAATGCCCAAACGGCAGGGAAAATCCTGCTATTTTAGCCAAAGGGATGTTTGGAGAAGAGTGATGAGAGTCGATTTTGTTTTCTCCATGCCCCTACCCTCCACCCCTTGGCTGATTTCATAAAGGAAAAGAGGGAGGAGAAAAGTCTGTCAGGATTTCTCAAATGAAAACCACGTCCACACTGACAGAAATAGAGTGCTTTCTATTAAGGAATCTGGCCATGGTAACAATTATATTTTTGAATTTATAATCATGTTTATAAAGCAATACTCAAGAAAAGATTATAAGAAGAGATTTGAGAAAGCTATTCCTTCAGCCCAGTTCTCTCTGGGAATGCCTCAAGAAGGAACATTAGCCATATTCCTGATGTTTTCCTGTTGAACTTTGATGGGGTGGTTTTATAATTGCTGCAAATTGAGGGAGAAGGTTATTTTCTACTTTCCAATTTGTGATATTGGTGTTTTCTATTTATTAAGTTCTCCATGCCACCTAGTGTTTCTCTGAAGAAATACCAGATTCTTAGGAAG
>NW_011484033.1:10510-11281 GCF_000754665.1 Bison bison bison | reverse complement strand
GTTGTCACCGAGTTACACTTGTATACATAGACATGTACAATATCCCAGTTGGATGACAAGTTAGAAATAATCTTCATCATGTCATAGTTACACATCAGTACAAATGACTAACCTCTTCTTCCTGAAGAAAGCATAGGCTTTTTGCTTCTGTGGGATACACTGACATCAAAGGATCCTAGAGTGGTCACAGCGGCAGACTTTCTAGAACTTTCTTCTACACCTCACCCGCTGCTGTACCAGGAAACCCCTTGTATACAATGTAGTGTTTCTCAAGAACTTCTCTGGGACTTCAACTGTGCTCTTCATTTTTTTGTTTTTAAAGCATCTAAACTACATCACAAGAAAGCCAGGAGGGGACTGGGAAGCATTCTGAATCCCCGTGTTTCCCTCTATATGGGGGCAGTGGGCCCCAGGAACAGTGTGCAGAGGGAGCCCGACGGAGGGCCTACTCTAGCTCTGGCAGCGGCTGGCCTAGCAGCAGGATCCAGGTCTCACAGCTCACAGAGTTCTAGCTGGAAGGGCTAGATCAAATTCCTCCTCCCCTTTCCTATCCTCGTTCAGAAACAACAAACTAACAAACAGTGCCCGTGATGTTGGCAACAACAAAGTTGTCCTTTTCAGAATCTGTGTTCTACCATTTGCCTTCGGTGATTACCAAGACTTCGAAATGCTACCGAAAGCTAAGTGAGGATGGGAGGGGGTGGGGGTAGGGAACAGAGCCAGAGGAACACAGATCAGGTTTCCACAGGGACCCTGGCAGTCCTGCCAAGG
>NW_011484033.1:8440-10119 GCF_000754665.1 Bison bison bison | reverse complement strand
GTTACTGAGAGGGTCAAGGCCTGCAAAGTCAGCTGGAGGCACAAAGAGTTGGCAACCTCGAGCTACACATTTGGAGTCTATAAAGCACATTTGCTTTGGGCTAGTAAACATGAAGTGGATTGTAATTTGTTTGGGGGGATTTCCACCCCCCCTCATTTGCCAATCCGGGCTGTCTACAAATCTTACTGTAACAGACAAAATACCATTAACATGACCTTTTTCAAACCTATCTGCAGGGAGCCAGGGAGGTAACGGCCAGAAGCATCTCCCCACGAGGCCCAGGGGATCTCCCCAGGAGGTGAGAGCTCCATTTGACAAACCTCACAGGCACTAGAGGTTGTCAGCTCTGCAGAGAAAAACCTATGTTCCTGCTGACCATGGCAACACAGTCCATGTGCTGAACTGGAACTTTGTCACCATAACATGGAGTCCTCAGGTCCTGTCGCATCCTCACTTTGGTTCGAGGCCCTGCAAGTGGCAGACCAAAGTGGGAGGAAAGCCGAAGAAAGAGAAAGGAGAAGTGAAGGAAGGGCAGGAGGAGGCGGAAGCGGAAGTGGGCAGAGGGAGGGCACACAGAGCAAGAGGTCAGAACTGAGAGACCCTTCCAACCAGAGCCTCAGGGTCAAGGCAGGCTCAGGCCAGATGGGGAAGGAGAGCAGTGTTGGCCAGGCTGCCCATGCCTTGAAGCCATACCCCACCAAGTCTCTCCAACCCAAGGGAAGGAAAAAGATTAAAAGATAAATGAGGGGCTGCTGTTCAATATTCTGTAATAATCTCCATGGGGAAAGAATTAGATAAAGAATAAAGAATTAAATAAAGAATATGTATAACTGAATCATTTTGCTGTATACCTGAAACTAACACATCACTGTTCTTCAAGTATGCTCTAATATAAAATAATTTTTTTAAATAAATTTAAAAAAAGATAAATGAGTCTGCTCCTACTTTATTTCTTTGAGTTCTATCGTCAGCACCTGCTGTCTGTCTCTCTCTTCTGTGGAATCTCTCTCCTGCCCTTCCCCCTGCACTCTCATCTCATTAGCATTCTCTCCCCACCCCATGCATCTCCTGCCTTTCTTCTTTCCCCATCTGGCAGTTACCCCAGTACTTTCTGATCCATAGGGTTTCCCGTCGCCAGTCACCACTTCCTTATTGCCTCGGGATTGTGCACACCTGACCTCACAGCTGCTCCTGGAGACAGGACCTACTTCCTTCCCTTGGCCTTACCTTCCCTGTGGCTGCCATGCCCTGGACAGCAGGGCCTCCCCTGTAGAGAGTTCCAGCTGGTGAGTACAGGTGGCTCTGGCAGGACTCAATCCTCTGGGTCTCACTGTCATCTGGGGGTTCAGGCCTCCCACTTGGATGGGGTCAAGATTTGCAGCTCCACAACCCGGGGCTTCTGTCCCCCTCCTCAATTTCAGTGTCAACACCGTGACCTACGTGGAATGGGGGTCCTACTTAGGGCCCCCACCACTGGCTGCATACTCTAGCCTCAGTTCAGTTCAGTCACTCAGTCGTATCCAACTCTCTGTGACCCCATGAACCGCAGCACGCCAGGCCTCCCTGTCCATCACCAACTCCCAGAGTTCACTCAGACTCACGTCCATCGAGTCGGTGATGCCATCCAGCCATCTCATCCTCTGTCGTCCCCTTCTCCCCCTGCCCCCAATCCCTCCCAG
>NW_011484033.1:8050-8340 GCF_000754665.1 Bison bison bison | reverse complement strand
CAGAGACTTTTCCAATGAGTCAACTCTTTGCATGAGGTGGCCAAAGTACTGAAGTTTCAGCTTTAGCATCATTCCTTCCAAAGAAATCCCAGGGCTGATCTCCTTCAGAATGGACTGGTTGGATCTCCTTGCAGTCCAAGGGACTCTCAAGAGTCTTCTCCAACACCACAGTTCAAAAGCATCGATTATTCAGCGCTCAGCCTTCTTCACAGTCCAACTCTCACATCCATACATGACCACAGGAAAAACCATAGCCTTGACTAGACGGACCTTTAGTTGGCAAAGTAATG
>NW_011484033.1:3658-7829 GCF_000754665.1 Bison bison bison | reverse complement strand
AAACACTATTTCTGAAACTTCTATTCCCTGCACATAACTTCCCCCCACAGGTGGGGGCTATCAATCCTTCTAGTTTTTCTGCTTCATTACGTTGACAAAAGAATTTTATTAAATGTTACTGCAGATGCATCTGGAGTGAAAAGAACCAGATCTAACTCTGTAGCCATCTGAACAGAACATTCAACAGAAAGATTCATTGAAAGTAGATTTTCAAACCATCAGAAGCACATGAATGGAAAAACTCAACATATCCAAAACTTTGACCACCGCAGTCACTGAGCTATTCCATGGGATTCTAGAGTGAAGTATGGTCCTCCAGAATCAGGAAATGGGGCAAACAGATGAGGGGCTTACTTGGGTGCAAGGATCCAGCTGACTTGCCTGCACAGTCTCTAAAGGGTAGGAAGTGCCCCAGGGGTGGCGGCAGTGGAGGCAGGGGTACAGGGAGTTGGGGGATGAGGAGGATGGGGGACATTCCCGACAGCTGTACTTTGCAACTTGGGGATAAAGCTCCAAGGTTTTGATCTTTTGATCTTTCCTTCTTGTCCTTTGACATTGGTTTTTCTTGTGGTTTGTTTGTTTTTTCCTTTTGGCTGCCTGTGGGATCTTAGTTCGCTGATAAGGGACCAGCCAGAGCCCCCTGCATCGGAAGCACAGAGTCTTAATCACGGACCACCAGGGGAGACTGTCATCCCTTCACTTTTAACCTTATGTTTCTAATTTCCTTCATCGTTGCATATTTGACAAACCCAACTACTTCAGAATCTAGAAAATCTTGTAAATAATGTACTATTTTTCCTCCTCCATACCCAAGGGGCTTGGGCCCATTTGACCTCTGCAGTTTGCACAAAAATCACCATGGGTCCCAGGGGAATATCTACACTTGCAAGAGTTATATCATCACTGAATCTCACGCTGAAAGGAGCAGCTGGAATCATGTAGTCATTTTCTAGATGAGGTAACTGCAGTCCAGGGAGGCTGGGCAGCACGTGAAATGTCATAGGCTGAGACCTGGGACTCATCATCCTCAATACAGGTCTTTCAATGGCATCTTCCTTTAAGTGGTTTGAATCTGTGCCTGACTACAATAAGTCCCTACATACAAACAAGTGCCATTCCAAGAGCCCATTCCTAAGTCCAATTTGTAAATCCAACAAAGTTAGCCTAATACCCAACTATTAATAACACAGTTGGCTATATAGTAATGTATTGTAATAGGTTTATAATGCTTTTCACACAGATAATACATAGTGAAGTTATTCAGTCATGTCCGACTCTTGGTGACCCCATGGACTGTAGCCCGCCAGGCTCCTCCATCCATGGGATGTTCCAGGCAAGAGTACTGGAGTGGGTTACCGTTTCCTTCTCCAGGGGATCTTCCCGACCCAAGGATTGAACCTGGGTCTCCTGCACTGCAGGCAGGCTCTTTACTGTCTGAGCCACCAGGGAAGCCCATCTTACAGAACAGTACCTTGAAAAGTACAGTAATACCAGCTATGTCACTGCTGCTTTTATGCTTGCTTCCAGACATGCTGGGCTTGAAATAAAAATACTGTACTACTGTGCTCTTTACAGTAAAGTACACTAAAGTACAACCACTTGTAGAGGATGCACGCATGTGACCATATATGCCAGACACGTGAACTAACTTACATGACTGCACATTCAAATGCACATTCACATCGCTGGAAGCTTGAAACTTGAAGGTTCACATGTAGAGGATCTACTGTATTGGGAAACACACATAAAGGGCCATTGTCATGCAATGGACTTTCAGAGACTATATATGTCTATGTCCATGGACATGAAACTTCCATTTAGGATATAAGCAGACATCCAGGAATTCCCTGTTAGGTTAGTGATGCATGAAAACCCAGCCAAATCCCCATGGGTGCTGTCACACAAAACCTTATCAAGGGAGAAGTCTCATCTACGGCCAAAAGTCCCTACTATCACCCTTCTAGGGGAAAAGCCATAGAACATCCTCTGGCCTGGCACCCAAGGTCTATTGCCACCCCTCTGAGTACAGCACCGAAAAGGCAATGGTGTCACTGAGCACAGTGTCTCTGGCTCTGGCATCAGCTCTGCCTCCTTGCTCTGGGAAGATCTGATGCCACCCCAGCTCCTTCTCACTGTTTTCTGTTCCCGTGAACTCTCCTCTTTCCAAATTCAAATTTCCTTGTAGGTGCACAGGCTGTAATTGCCTGTGCCAGGAGCTGCTAGACAATTGATGGTATCCACACTAAACTCATGGCACCTCATCTCTCAAACCTTCCCCCAAGGAAAAGGGCGTCAGCCTAGGAACTTCAAAGCCTCAAGTTACCCAAGAGTAAAAATCTCGATTTTCATTATTGACTCTGCTAGGCCCCTTCTTGAGTTAGAGCATCATCTAACCTGGGGACTTCTGGACTTACCCACCCCGCTGATCTATTCTTAGAAGACAGTTAAGTCTCTATAGAACAGCTATAGCTATACAGAGTTACATATAGTATGGAATGATAAACATCTATTCATACCAGAAACCAACTTACTTCTATTTATTTAGTCAGTATTTCATTTGCTTGTTCATTCATTCAGTCATTCAACAAACATTTACATGCCACACGAATGGCTCCTTGAAGCCTTCGATGATCCATGACTAATTCAAGATCCCTCCGACCTTTAGACAATGTCATCATGTGATCTTTTGATTTATCTCATTGCATTTACCATAATCAGAAATTATCTTCCAGTTTGGGTTACTATCTCTCTCATCCAACTAGAATGTAAACACTCTGAGGACAGATGTCCTGGCTGTCCTGTTCACAGCTGTATCCTATTACCTGTTTTCCCTTCTGACACCTCGAGGTTAGCAGAGTACCTCTTACTATCAAACCACTACCAAGCATGTTTTTGTGCCCAGTCGCTCAGTCGTGTCCGACTCTTTGCAACTCCATGCACTGTAGCCTGACAGACTCCTCTGCCCATGGGATTTTTCAGGCAAGATTAAAGGAGTGGGTTGCTATGCCCTCCTTGGGGGATCTTCCTGACCCAGGGATAGAATCCTCATCTTTTATGTCTCCTGCACTGGCAGGCAGGTTCTTTATCTCTGACCCATGTGGGAAGCCACTTGAGACATATAGGAGACAGTTACATATCTGAAGACTGTGCAACAGCTTAAAAGAATTGGGAGGGCTCAACAGGCACCACTATGAGGCTGAGGCCGCTGCATGGCAAAAGCAGAGAAGTCTGCCTGGTCTGATTTCATTTCAGTTTTTAAAAAAAATATTTTAAAGAAAACTACAGATTACATATGAATGCTAGATTTTTCTATTTATACAAAAATTGCTATTAGACTTCATATGGGATCTCAAGAGACTTAGAATATTCAGAGTGATCTTAGAGAAAAGGACAAGCTAGAGGTCTCATGCTTCCTGATTTCAAAACTTATTACAAAGCAATAGTAATCATTACAGTGTGCCACTGGCATAAAGACATACAGACCAATGGAGTAGAGAGCCAAGAAATAAGTCCTTGCATGTACTGGTCAAATGATCTTCAACAAAGGTGCCAAGGAAACACAACGGGGAAAGAATACTTCCTTCAACAAATGGTGTAGGGAAAACTGGATGTCCACATGCAAAAGAATGAGGTTGACCCTTTCTTCACACCACATACAAAAATTAACTCAAAATGGATTAAATACCTAAACTTAAGACCTAAAACTATAAAACACAGAGGAAACATTTCAACAAATTGGATGTGACAATGCTTTGTTGGATGGATATGACACCAAAAGCAGAGGCAACAAAAGCAAAAAAAAGACAAATGGGACCACAGCAAACTTAAAACTGTTTATGCATCAAAGGAAACAATTCACAGACTCAAATGACAACCTGTGTAATGTGAGAGAATATTTGAAAGTCATACATCTAACACAACTCAACCACACAAGCCAAGCTGATTAAAAATGGGCAAAGTACTTCATCAGACAATTCTCTAAAGAAGATATACAAATGACCAACATCAAAAAGATGCTCAACACCAGTAATCATTAGAGATTTTTTTTCTCTAAAGCCATCATGAAATACCACCTCATACCCATGAGAACTGGAGAAGGAAACGGCAACCCACTCTGCTATTCTTGCCTGGAGAATCCCATGAACAGAGGAGCCTGGCAGGCTACTGACCA
>NW_011484033.1:1993-2157 GCF_000754665.1 Bison bison bison | reverse complement strand
ACCCACTCCAGTACTCTTGCCTGGAAAATCCCATGAATAGAGGAGCCTGGTAGGCTGAAGTCCATGGGGGTCTCTGAGTCGGACACGACTGAGTGACTTCCCTTTCACTTTTCAGTTTCATGCACTGGAGAAGGAAATGGCAACCCACTCCAGTGTTCTTGCCT
>NW_011484033.1:256-1275 GCF_000754665.1 Bison bison bison | reverse complement strand
GATTCTGGATAGAATACATTTTAATCTCAAGAAGCTATGTTCTCCACTGGCAACCAACGTTGTCAAACTTAAACCTATTCTGAGAGTGGCAAAGTATTCAGGAATGTGTCCCGTAAATCACTGATACACGTGTATTGCTACGTGGCCAAACGAGACCTTAAACAGCAGTTTAAGATCTTAGTTCCTCACAGGTTGATGCTTTGTCAATAGCATAACGATCAGTTTGTTGTCAGTTCTCACAGTTACAGAATGATTTTTAATCAGCATATTATATTTTTGTCCGTGTACACATCTGCGGTGCTGTGGGGGACTGAGACATTTGTTCTCTTTCATTCATCCAGGCATTCTAGTTTACACCATGCTTTTGCTCATTTATTCATAGCCATGGAAAAAAAAGCTTGAACTCAACCCTTGTCTGAAATCCAGATAGATGGGGTTTCCATCAGAGGGTCCAGCACACAGTCAAGATATGTATCCAGACAGCTCTTGATTAACCTCCTCACAAGATGGGAAGGGTTCACATGGAGTGGTAAAAGCGCTTTGCCCTCATGCAGAGATACAGTGAATTTTTCTTTTCATCATCTCATTTAGCTTTTCTATTTGATCTTCCTTAGGTGAAACAAGAAAACTAGTTTGCAGTCCCAGAATTCCCTAGATAACAAGACCTCACAATCCTCCTGGGCTACAGCACTGCTGAACTGCTCCCAGGAACCGTGTGAACTCCTCACTGCCTGTGACAGCTCCAGGGCTGGGCAGGGAATGCCAGCTCCCAGGCTCCTGTGCAAGGTGGTTTTTGAGAACAAATTTTACAGGAACTCTGAGGTCAGGGGTGGGCTTCCCTGGTGGTTCAGACAGTAAAGAATCCGCCTGCAGTGCAGGAGACCTGGGTTTGATCCCTGGGTTTGGAAGATCCCCTGGAGAAGGGAACAGCCACCCACTCAAGTATTCTGGCCTGGAGAATTCCATGGACAGAGGAGCTTGGCAGGCTACAGTCCATGGGGTCACAAAGAGTCGGACAC
>NW_011484033.1:0-156 GCF_000754665.1 Bison bison bison | reverse complement strand
GTCTTATGGAAAAATCCAAATGAACGTATGGCTCATATGGTGTCTCCATCAGAGTTTCCTCAAATATCAGGAAAAAAGTCTTCAGTTCAGTTCAATTCAGTCGCTCAGTCTTGTCCAACTCTTTGCGACCCCATGGACTGCAGCATGCCAGGCTTC
>NW_011484032.1:17078-17631 GCF_000754665.1 Bison bison bison | reverse complement strand
GTCAGAAAGAGAAAAACAAATATCATATATTAACACACACACATATATATGGAATCTAGAAAAATAGTACTGATGAACCCACATGCAGAGAAGGAGTAGAGATGCAGACGTAGAGAACTGACTTGTGGACGCAGCAGGGGAAGGAGAGGGCGGGACGAATTGAGAAAGTGGCACTGACACATATACACCATCATGTGGAAGATAGCTGGCTAGTGGGAAGCTGCTGTGTATATAACACAGGGAGCCCAGCCTGGCGCTTTGCGATGACCTAGAGAAGTGGCATGGGAGGGGGGAGGGAGGCCCTAGAGGAAGGAGACATACATATAATTATGGCTCATTTGCATTGTATAGCAGAAACCAAGACAACATTGTAAAACAGTTATTCCCCGATTTTAAAAAAAAAGTTACTTTTTTTCCTGATTAAAAAGATAAATACATTATTATGTAGAAAATTCAAAGAATACAAAAAGTACTAAAGAAGAAAATTAAAAATCACCACCCATAAATGATAACTATTAACATTTTGGCCAACATTTTTCTAAATATCTCTGTT
>NW_011484032.1:14500-14939 GCF_000754665.1 Bison bison bison | reverse complement strand
CTGCTGCACTCAGTACCTCCAACCCTGTAGTAGGCCATCACTGACCCATGCCTCTGCCAGAGTCTCCTGGACTCTCAAGGCAAATCTGTATCAGATAAATAAAGAACAGATGAATAAAGGACAGAAATGGTATGAACCTAACAGAAGCAGAAGATATTAAGAAGAGGTGGCAAGAATACACAAAAGAACTATACAAAAATGATCTTCAGGACCCAGATAATCATGATGGTGTGATCACTCACCTAGAACCAGACATACCTGGAATGTGAGGTCAAGTGGGCCTTAGGAAGCATCACTAAGAACAAAGCTAGTGGAGGTGATGGAATTCCAGTTGAGCTATTTCAAATCCTAAAAGATGATGCTGTGAAAGCTCTTCACTCCATCTGCCAGCAAATTTGGAAAACTCAGCAGTGGCCACAGGACTGGAAAAGGTCAGTTC
>NW_011484032.1:12264-13107 GCF_000754665.1 Bison bison bison | reverse complement strand
AGGCCTGGCGTGCTACAGTCCATGAGGTTGCAAAGGGCTAGACATGACTGAGCGACTGAACTGAACTGAACTGATGTATAACACAATGGGAGTGGAGGGGTTTGGAATGTGAGGAGGCTTCAGGGGTTGAAAGTTGACTTAGAAGATGGCGCAGAAGTTGTGGGACGTCAGGGAGGTTTCAAAGGAATAGATGAAAGCTGCAGAGGTGAGAATGAATGGAAGTGGCCTCAAATGGCTTGATCATTTTGCACTCTTTCCCCAGATCCAGTAAAGATATCAGGAAGTGGTCATTTACTTCAAATAGTTGAACATTCCCTTTTGAAGAAGTCTTTTTCTTCAACTTATTCCGTTTAGGACTAGGATGCAGTAGTGTATAGGGAGAGACAGTATTAGCAGATCTGAACACTGATCTGAGCTCATTGATTTTTTTTCCAGCAATATTTTTTTCAGTCTTCCTCTAGGTACTTTATCCATATGAAGTCATTTATTTTTTCTTAATATTTATTTATTTAGCTGTGCCAGGTCTTAGCATGTGGAATGTGGGATCTTTTGTTGTAGCAGTTGAACCTGGGCCCCCTTCATTGGGACTGCAGGGTCTTAGCCACTGGACCACCAGAGAAGTCCTTGTGTGAAGTCATTTAATTCTTACCACACCCTAGTAAAGTAGATAGGTCCTATTCCTATCCCCATTTTACAGATGAGGAAACTGAGGCACGGAGCAACCAGGTGACTCATTCAAGTTCCCAGAGCTACAATGGTGAGGAACAGGACCTGAATCTGGCTCTAACAGGCCCCAGAGTGCAGCTTCCCCCTTCCTGCCCCTCGCCTCCTGCCGTTCTGCTT
>NW_011484032.1:11185-12164 GCF_000754665.1 Bison bison bison | reverse complement strand
GAAGACCCCACCCCTACAGCAAGGCTGTTCAAGCGGCAGCAGGATCTATAGGAAGAGGCCACCTACTCCCAGGGCTCGGTGGATGGTGGTGCTTGGAGCTATTCTAGGTTCTCCCCATCTGCTCCTTGGAGAGTCTTTCTCTGTAGCGGCTTCCTGAGGAGCAACAGTTGACCACAGGAATAGGAAGAAGCTGAGCCCATCGAGTAGTTTTGCCTTCCTGACACCAACCAGCTACTGTGACCAGTCACTTCACTCTCAGCTGCCTAACAGTTCCTTCCCAAGTGCCCAGATAGAGCTCGGTGTCCTGGGTCCCTCAAGAGGACCTAGGGTGGGGTTGTGGGGGAGGTGCTGACCCTTGGGAGTCTGTTTGTGTGCTCCCCACTGGGGGTCAGCAGGTGTGGAGCTAGTGAAAAAGGGCACTGCTACCACATGCCCTGCCACACCCTGGGGGAGTGGGGACACCTGGCCCGTTCCTTAGAGGGAGGGGGCAGTGATGTGGGTGACAGTCACCCTGAAGAGAGGCAGGGATAGCCGTGTCTCCTTGGTGGGAAAGGAGGGCCTTGTCCTGAAAAGCCAGACTCCCAGGCCACCTGGGATTCCAGCGTATTCTCTAGCTACCCCACTGTGTTCTGGGGAGTGGAGAAGAGGTGGAAGCTAAGGGGCAAAAGGCAGAACTGCCTCAGAGAGTGTCCCCCTACCTTGAAATCCTGGTTAGTTGAACAGTGAGCATCTCTGTGCCTCAGCATTCTCATGTGTCTAAGGTGCCCCATCCCAGAAAGCACTCGGCCCTGTGCCAACCTGCCGAATTTGCTCAGTACGGTGGGGCTGCTAGTGAGAGCAGCAGTCACGGGGATCACACAGTCAAAGCAGCTTCCTCTGATCAAATTGTCACATCCTTTGACACGATCATGTTCGTTTCTGGCATCAGTGTAGGGAAATGGCTAGAGTACTGGGCACAGAAGGGGCTCAGTGAAAGTTA
>NW_011484032.1:10907-11085 GCF_000754665.1 Bison bison bison | reverse complement strand
TGTCAAATTCTTTGTGACCCCATGGTCTGTAGCTTGCCAGGCTCCTCTGTCCATGGAATTTCCCCAGGCAAGAATACTGGAGGGGTAGCCATTCCCTTCTTCAGGGGATCTTCCCAAAGACTAAGGGAGAGGGTGCACAAAAGCTATCTAGCACAATTATGTGACAATCGAAAGCCTG
>NW_011484032.1:8967-10649 GCF_000754665.1 Bison bison bison | reverse complement strand
AAGCCTGAGATCGTGCTCAAAAGCACTGCTCAGCATACTTTCTGTGGGTTGCTCCAGCACTCTGCCAGCTGCATCTCATAACCCAGGCAGCATGCTGCTGGCAGAACCAAAAATCGGATTCTGCGACCTTGAGATGTGGGTTACTCTGGTAACCAGTTACCTAATGTGCGTTACTTCATTGAATCCACTCAAGAAGATTACAAAATAGCCATTCCTCTTGTCATAGCCCATTTCATAGGTGGGAAATCTGAGCTATAGGGAGGATGTGACTTTATCTAAACCCATAAATAGTGGGGCCAGAATTTGAACCCAGGAAATTTAACTCCTCGAACAACTTTTAACCACTTTCTTCCATCGTTGCTGCTTGGGAATCCGAAGGTGAATCAGCCATAATCCAGGACCCTTAGATGCCATTTGGATTTGGGGGGGATTACTTAGTGTCCTCTACTCAGTGTTCTCTTCTTTCCTGTCTACCTCAGAGAGTTCTATCTGCAACAGATGAGCTCATGAGTCTGAAATGCTTTGAAAACTGGAACACACTATCTTAACACAGTTGTTAATATACCAAGCAGACAAAATAAAACTTGGTAGAGTCCCAACGATGGATTTTTCCATTCAAATTCACTTGTGTGATGCTCCTTTAAGCAACAGACATCACCACCTAACGGGCTATTTGGAATATATTATATTTGGAAAGAGCTGAGCTGGACATGAGATGGTATAGTTGTTCCACATGGAGCTTGGTAGCATCTACATTAGTCCCTGAAACAAACTGTTTTGGGACAAAAGGAGTTTTTGGATCGTCTGTCCTCTACCTTTACATTGAGAGCACCAGAGCTCTTCTGCTGCAGCAAAGGAGTGTTTTCTATAGGATGATTTAGTTTTTATTCTATGCAGAATAGTAAAGTGTTTTCATCCTTCTTGGCTACCTTTAGTAGTAGTTAAGGGTGAGTGAATTGCAGTGGAGTTACAGGCAGCTACCTTTAAAAATGCATGTCCTGTCCCACTTCAGCAATGTATGCTATTTTAGCACATGCTACTTTAGGCCAAACAATACACATTGTATTGATTAGGCCTAAGGATACACCTTGCATACCCCACCAAACACAAGAGGCTAAGTAGTCAGGGTGACACCTACACTTTGGGGACTAATAGATGTGAGACTGGTGACAAAATTGAAAATCTATATTGAAAGGAACATCAATCAGGACCTTTGAAAACTGTATGAATGGAAATGCTATCTCTTACCAGGGACCTGGACATGATCCTATGTTGAATATCAATATTCTGTGCCAAACACACCGCTAGGAATCACTAACCAAGCAACTGTATGCATGAGATTACATTAAAGAAAAATCTAACAGAAGGAATTTTTTTCCAGGGAATTTTCTCCGTGACGAATCCACATCCTGAAATTTTCCTGGTTGCAAGAATTGAAAAGGTTCTCCAAGGAAACATCACACACTGTGCAGAACCCTACATCAAAAATTCCGACCCGGCAAAGGTATTTATAAAGATCATTTGTGAGCATTTCAGCCAAATGCAAAATTTGCCTTTTATTGATACTTTAAATGATAATGTCAATGATGCCTCTAAAAAGAAAGACAATAACAACAACAACAACAAAAAAAAACAACATTCTTTCAGCATGCAATATATTCTGAAAATATCGTGTGCTCTGT
>NW_011484032.1:4522-7861 GCF_000754665.1 Bison bison bison | reverse complement strand
CTCTATAGGCAGTTTATCTCCTTTGTCATCTCCCAGTGCCTGTGCAAACAGCAGCTCCTGCCCACGCTAAACTAATTGCATTGAGTCTTGGTCATTTGGCTTTTATCTTGGGAGTAAAAAGGTCAGCAGTACCCAGAACCAACTTCACCCAAGAATGATAAGTATATGCCTGCTCATGTGTGAAAGGAAATAGACATTAAAACTGCTGAATTATTTTCCCAGTAGCAGTCTGCAGTACAAAACATGCCATACATCTATTTTGTTTGTCTTCTGATATCTTGACGAGGGCTCTGTTGATGAGAAAATCCATAACCTTAGGAAATACTTTTATCTTGAAAAGTGGGTGGCTGATGTGTGTTGTGTTTTATTTATAACTATTTCTGTATTTTGTTTTCCTAGTTTTTGATGTTTTATATCAGTAAGTTAGGGAAATTATTTGTTCTGGGTGAGTCTCTGATAGTTTGGACAAATCTGAGCCTATCTTTTTATTTCTAACCTTAGACGGCCCAGAAGGTGCACAGGACAGCTAAGCAAGTGTGTAGCCGCCTTGGACAATACAGAATGCCTTTTGCTTGGGCTGCCAGGTTTGTACAAATGTATTTCTGACCCATCTATTCATGCTCCTGTGTGAAGTTGAGGGCTGTTGTCCTTGCCAGCAGCATTCAGAAGTCTGTTTCTGACAAACCAGTTATATATTGGGACACTTCGGATGTGTCTCAGTCCATTCAGGCTGCCATAACAAGTTAGACTGGTGGTTTAAACAACAGACGTTCATTTCTGACAATCTCTGAGGTTAGAAACTTGAGATCAGAGTGCATGGTTGGGTTCTGGTGAGGACTGTTTTCCAGGTTTTAGACAACCAGTTTCTCCTTGTAGTCTCACATAGTGAAATGAGAGCAGGCTATCTCTCTGGCCTCTTATAAGGACACTAATCCTATTCATAAGGGCTACATCCTCATGACTGAATCACCTCTCAAAGGCCATACAAATACCATCACCTTAGGGATTAGATCTCAACATATGAATTTGGGGGTGTAGGGGCAGCAGAGTGACACAAACATTCAGTCTATAGCAGGATATAAATATTCTTTCTTTTAGAATTTGCTGTGCCTCAAAGACCCTTTCATTTTTTCAAATGTCTTGCTTCAGGGAAATTTTCTTTGGCTTGGGTTACTGATCTGACTGACACCACTTAATTTTATTGCATTTTAAAACAGAGCTTATTTGCTAAAGTGATGGAATTTTTTTCCAGAAAACCAGAAATTGCAGTGAATTATGTACAGTGTGCCCACTATTTTAGAGTTGGCTGGGTTTATGCTTTGAAAAGCCATCATAAAGTAATTCTGAAAAACATACTAAAAACTAGAAGGCAAAAAATGTAGTTGCTCAGTGCAAGTGTGTAATTACTTAGATTTTCTTGCTTTCTGATGACAAATTTGGCAACTTCTTCAGGGGTAGTATATTGGGAAGTGTGTTAATTGTACCACATATCTGATGGTGGTGTACATGATTTTTCTCTAAATCTTGCCAGTCTACCTACAGTGATGACTGAAACTGTATTCCTTGCTTATACGCCCTTTGAAGTACAAGTTCCCTGACTTGTTTATGGTACAGCCTGTACAAATCACTGGAACTTCTGGGTAAAGGGTACTATGTTCTGAATAATTCAGTGAGTTATGTTCAGTGGGTGCTGGGGAGTACCATAAGAGTGGGAGATTTAAGGTCAGTAACTGTTCTATCACTATAATCATTTCACTTGGGAAAGGGTCTCAAAATGTGTTACATGTTGGTAGATGAAAAGGCACCTTGTCCTTATTTTGCCAACTAGTAAGAAGTGCTAGCCAAGGATAGGTCAATGGCAAAGAGTAGTGGAAGGTGGTATACTTAGCTGTTCCAGAAGGTGAAACATACTTAGTGGTGCTCCAGTGGCTGCTGCTGTTACTTATTGGTCAGAAAGTTCGTTCAGGTTTTAAAAACCAGAATGAACTTTTTGGCCAGTCCAATATTTATGGTAATTAAGTGCTAACTGGACAGGTTGGCTTCCCAGGTGGCGCTAGTGGTAACCTACATGCCAATGCAGGAATCATAAGAGACACAGGTTCGATCCCTGGGTCGGGAAGATCCCCTGGAGGAGGAAATGGCAACCCATTCCAATTTTCTTGCTTGGAGAATCTCACGGACAGAGGAGCCTGGTGGGCTTCAGTCCATAGGGTTTCAAAGAGTCAGACACAACTGAAGAGACTTAACACACATGCACGTACAAGGCAGGCGTCTACGTGCTTAATGCATATTTCTTTTAGAGGTAGGTACTCTTCTCCCCCATCTTGGAGATGAGGAATTTGAGTCACAGAAATGAAAAAATAAATCCTTGCCTAAGTTCACATGGCGTGTGTGTAAGCAGGTCTTAGAACTAACAGGACCTGAATTCAGAGCCCACTATAGACAGCCATGGCACAAGCTCTCCACCCCTTTTTAGGCCACATCAGTAACTGCTTGATGCTAATGTGCTTGTAGAAAAATAAATTATAAAATCTTCAAAGTTAGAAGCTTTAATCCCCAGTTCTGATGTGGAATTATGCTGTTTTTTTTTCTTCTTAAATTATTTGGGTTGTTAGCAGCAACAGGAACTGACTCTAAAGGCTTGGCTGGGATATTTAAAAGCTGTGTGATAAACCCCTGTTTACTGAAAATAAAGGAGGTATGCTTAGAAGTAGGAATGGTAGTTAGTGCCTTTACCCGCAGTTTTCAGAGGCTCTGCCAGGGGAGATTGTGCTTTGGGCCATAGTTGCTTCCAGTCTGTTGGGTGCTTGTATATTACTTCCTGTTCTGGCAGTAAAATAGCTACTTTGAAAATGAAAGAAGAGAAGGAGGAGGGAATAATTCTAATTCATATTAGAAATTTTATAGATATAAACTCTATATAAGTTGATCTTAAAGATCTAATTCAATTTTTATCAACTTCACTGAGATATAATTTATCTTTGATTAAAATGTACATTTATATGTCCAGCTTGATAAATTTTCACAGATGTATATAGTCATATAACTACCACCCCTACCAAGATCTAGAACATTTCTATCACTCCAGAGAGTTCCTCACATCCCTGTCCAATCAACCATCCACTCCCAGCCAGGCAACCACTGACCTTAGATGACTTGTACCTATTCTGGACTTCATATCAATGGAGTTATGCAGTATGTAACCTTGCCTATGGTTTCTTGTTCTCAGTCTGTTTTTGTATTTTATTCATAATGTTGTATCAGTTGTTCACTGAGTAGTATTCCATTGTAAGAATATACCACGATTAGTTTACCCATTCATTTGTTGATGAATATCTG
>NW_011484032.1:3915-4125 GCF_000754665.1 Bison bison bison | reverse complement strand
AGAGTTACTGCAGTAAATCAATATCATAGATGAATTATAATTTCTTTGAATGATGAATGTGAGTCATATGTGGGAAAAATCAAATGTTGGAGCATTTGGATTTGGAAGCATTTGGAAGTTTGAATAAATGGTAACCAGTGCACTTAGTAATCATATTTTTTGAATATAAAATATTCTTATTTTACATCTAGGCCAGAGAAGACCAAATTG
>NW_011484032.1:2413-2619 GCF_000754665.1 Bison bison bison | reverse complement strand
TCCATGAACGTCTGTAACTAAGGCATTCTAATTCTGACATTATCTATCCATTTATTCACCAAATAAACATTTATTGAGTAAACTTTATTGAATACTTACTAGGTGCTTTGAAAGTATGGAGATTACAGTCTAGAAGGAGTGACAGACATTTAAACAAGAAAGCAAATGGCTAAGGAAGGCTCACCATGTGGCCCAGCCAGCATGAA
>NW_011484032.1:1029-2011 GCF_000754665.1 Bison bison bison | reverse complement strand
GATCACTTTTATCTGTGGACCTTTACTCTGTTCTTCCAGATATTTTATTGTAAGTATCGCTATCATAGAAAACCAAACCCAGTGAAAATTATTATGTCCTCAGATTTGACTCTCATGCATATTTCTTCTCCATCAATATCACTCTTCAGCAAGGACCAGCAGTCTTAGAGCCCCTTTAAGTGTATGAATAACCTTTACTGCAAGTGGCTACCTTAATAACATGTGCTGCTATACTTCTCTAAGGCTTTGTGTTTTCCACATTCGGGAGGATGGAATTTATTATTGGTAACACATCTGAAGATCTGTAGTTTCAGAAGGCTGCCATTATTCCTTAAGTGAAAATTTGCACCTGTACTACGTTAAGTTTTTAAGAGGGACTAGCCATGAGCTAATTGGCATAAATTTACTGTTACTTCCCTGATACCAATAAAAATTTGCAGTGAAAAGCTAAATTGCAGTCACAGTAGGAAAAGTGTAATGGATTTCTTTGCAGAGTTTAAATTTGTCAAAATTATGATGTGTTATATTTGGAAAATCACTCTACGTTGAGAATGAAATAGCAATCCGCATCTGGTTTGAAGGGTTTCACTAAAATCAGCATCAGGCTACTTATTCCTACTTGTTCTTCTGGGTTCTTGAAGTGGCTGTATGAGTTTTTGTCAATCACTAAGAATTCTGTTTGTTAAACGGCTCTTTGAGAACACAATCCAGGTATATATATATATTTATAAATGCAGGAATGTGTTAACAATTGTTGCATCTTTGCCTGTTTTTTTTTTTTCTGCTATAGATTGTATTACTTCTTCATATGTGCCTCTGAAGCCCTTTGAAAAGAATTGTCAAAATATTACTGTGGAAGTTGAAGAGTTTGTTCCCGAAATGACGAAATATTGTTACCCATTTACCATTTACAAAAACCATCTATATGTATATCCCTTGCAATTAAAATACGATAGCTAGAAAACATTTGCCAAGGCAAGGA
>NW_011484032.1:257-929 GCF_000754665.1 Bison bison bison | reverse complement strand
AAATGCTAAGTTTCATGTGCTTAAATGTCAAAGAAAATGTAGTAAAGTGACAAATGTAATATTGCCTTTTCTATTCTTAAGCATTACCGGCAAGATTGAGTTAAATATTAAGAAATGACACAACGTGTTAGGAGCGTATATATAGCTTTAAAAAGGGTAAGCTGCATATGCCAGAATTTTTGCCTTTGCTCCACTTGGATTTTGCCTTGCTTCAATGCCCAATCACAAGGTCATTTTCTTCTGACAGCTTATAGTGGTACCATCAGGGGAGTTTAAACTCCTTTCTCCTTGAAACCTGAATGGGCTTCAAGCTGACAGTAGCACAGCATGACTGCTTTGATCTGAGATATGACTTCGAGTCTGTGGCTGGCCAAATGGTGCCTCCAAACTTGAATGAGTGATCTAGGAAAAGCATCTCAGTATCTGATACTGTGATCCTTAAAATACCTGTCAGTTTCACTCTTTATAGCCACCTTTTACTTTTGGCTCTTTAGCCCAGGAATCAGAGGCCTGAGAGAGAAGTCTGAACATCTAGCCATCACAAAGTGTTTATCTGGCTCCCCACGTCTCTAGCTTGAGCCTAAATCAGACAGATGGATGGCGAGTCTTCCACTTAAACCACCTAGGAAAAGAGGCTGGAATATCCCCGATTAAGTCATTGAATGTTTAATA
>NW_011484032.1:0-157 GCF_000754665.1 Bison bison bison | reverse complement strand
AGAAGGGATTGAAAGCAACCAAAGAGTACGACACTGTCGGTGTGGTTCAGTCACGGTTCAGTCATGTGTGGTTCAGTTCAGTTATGGGATCCTGATACCATGAAACTTGTATGCAGCTCTGCAAAATGATGTTTACAAAGAGTTCATGAAATAAGAT
>NW_011484031.1:18244-19678 GCF_000754665.1 Bison bison bison | reverse complement strand
CTACACATACTGCAACATTGTGAAGCTTACAAACAATACATGTGAAGTGCTGCACATAAAAAAATGATATCCAGTAGCAATCTGGTTTGGAAGCAATTGTATAGGCTTTATATTGAGAAAGCTCTGAGTCCATATCCCAGCCAATAGGAACCCAATATAGGAGTCTTCTGTTCTGCTTATGTCAGGAAAATTAGCCTATCCTCTCTCCTTTCCAGGCCATGAGAGATGCCCCATAGGAAGGAAAAGTCAGGGATCTACCTGAGAATATGGGGAAAGTGAGGATTTAGCCAGAGAGAAATTGTGGAGAATCTCAGAATAGTAGAAGTGGTTACTGAAGTGGAAGAAAGGAGTCCATGAAGGAGAAGGTGAGGTCTGAAGAGAGGATACATTTGAAGGAGTGGGAAGGGGATTGGAGGGGAAAGGTTGTGAGGGATTCACAGGCACGTGGATTGAGGGAAGATTTCTCTGCAGCTCTTAACTTCCTTCCATATTTCAGTGTAATCCAATGACATGATTTTGAAAACTCAGATAAAGACTAAGTTGAAATCACAGCTGTGCAATGTTAGGCAAGTCACTTCGCCTCTCTGAGTTTCCGTTTCTCTCTTCCCTAGAGTGTGGCACAAAAAAAATGATACTTGTTTCATAATGGTCTTTGAGAGAATTAAGTAAAATAAGGGACAGGACATTGCTGTGGTTGCCAGGTAGTAAGCTCTTAATTAAATTAGTGGCCCGGGCCTCTTTGTGCTCAGAGAACTCCTTTTAAGCACTCTGTTTTGCTGTTATCCCATTTCCTCTTTCTTGTTTCTTTGACTTTGCATGCAGGTGAGGGCCTCTTCACCACCTACACATAGATACTGTGTAAGTTGGCTATGGTCCGGGGCTTAGATTTGGGAACATTATAGTAGAGGTGAACAGAGAACAGATGTCCAAGGCCTAGAACTGGCTGAGAGAAGAAGCTATCCGGCATAGTCACAGGTTACCATGGCAACTAATTCACATCTTCTGAGCCCGAGACACCTGACTCAGAAGAGGGAGGCTGAGAAAAGGACAGAAGGAGCAACAGGGCTTGTGCAGCAAGATTCTTGTGGGAGTAAAGGAAAACCTGGCAAAGGTCTGAGCCTCTACATCCAACCTGGCATCCTCAAAACATGCCTCACCCTCTATGGCTCAGCCCACCTTGGTTAGAATTTCTCCTCCTGGAATTGCTTCCACTTAAAGTAATGCGTTCACAAACCTCTGAACACCCCTTATGAGAAGGGAATTAGAACTGGAACCCAAGTGAGTGGGGATAGTTCTTTATCTATATCCCTGAACTGAATGTTTAAAGCCACTAAGTCATCTCAGGCATGAACACTTCTTTGAGTATTTAACAAGTCCTCTGCAATGAAAAGTTAGACTGTTAAGGAAATACTTTCAGAGTTCTATGCATGCATG
>NW_011484031.1:16144-18144 GCF_000754665.1 Bison bison bison | reverse complement strand
GTGTGTGTGTGCATGCTAAGTTGCTTCAGTCGTGTCCAACTCTGTGTGACCCTGTGGACTGTAGCCTGCCAGGCTCCTCTGTCCACAGGATTTTCCAGGCAAGAATACTGGAGTGGGCTACCATGCCTTCTCCAGGGGATCTTCCCTACCCAGGGATCAAACCTGTATCTCTGGTGTCTCCTGCATTGGCAGGTGGGTTATTTATCAATAGTGCCACCTGGGAAGCCCATGGATGTGTATCCTTCTTAAAATTTGTCTAAACTTGAGAAAATCCACCACCCCTTGATGAAAGAAAAAGGTCATGGATTTTGGAACCAGGAAAATTTGAGTTCACACTTTAGCTCTTGGGTGAGAAAAATATACATCAATTGTGAGTTGTGTGAATTTGTGCAAGTAGATTCTGACCCTCAATTTATTAATCTGTAAAATGTAGGTAATACTACAAATACTGAAACAGTGTGAAGCTTACCAACAATACATGTAAAGAGCTGCACATAAAAAATGATATCCAGTAGCAACTTGGTTTGGAGGAAATTGTATAGGCTTTACATTAAGAAAGCCCTGAGCTTATATCCCAGCCCTTCTACTTATGAACTAAGCAACCTCAGGCATCTCATAAAATATTTATTAGTGTATCAGTTTGCTATGCTTTGCTATGAGCATTCTTATTCATGTATTATGTTTTGGTTAACTAATGTATATTAGTATTTGGTATTGGTATCTTTAGTATATATCTTGGAGAAGGAAATGGCAACCCACTCCAGTGTTCTTGCCTGGAGAATCCCAGGGACGGAGGAGCCTAGTAGGCTCCCGTCTATGGGGTCGCACAGAGTTGGACACAACGGAACCAACTTAGCAGCAGCAGCAGCAGTAGTATATATCTAGAAGTGGGATTGCTCATGAGGTATGCATATGTTTAGCTTTAGTACATATTTTTTGCCAAAGTTTTTCAAAGTGGTTGTGCTGATTTCCACTCCCTCAAGCAGTGTATGGCATCATTTATCTTTCCCATCTTAGCTATTCTGATGGGTGTTGTTCTGTAATGTTTTTATTCATCTTCTATGACATCATAGCTTATGTTTCATAGTAGTTGTTCTAAATCTTGTTCACTTATTCACTTATTTATTAAAATAAATATTTATTGAGCACTCTGTGTAGCAGGTACTGTGCCTGTTCCTGGGACTCAGTCCCATGCCCACTCTCCTTCCCTTCTCTAGATAAGTTAATGCATGGTGCACAAATTTCCTTGAAAATTCAGAGTGTTTCTAGTTTAATGCCATCTCTCCATCTCCATATACTTCTGTAACTTTAGTTGATCTCTTTTCTCTTTATTTTTCATTTTTCAAAGAAATAGATATCGCTTCCATATTTGCCAAAGCAAGCATTCCACCTATCTCTTGGACCTACCCTTTCTAACATTCATCAGGACCTTGTTCCAGTCACTATTAACCCTTGACTTGACACCAAATCTTTAATCTCTACATCTGCACTAGAGATTGTTAGTTAATAAATAGTCCCTTCAGCTAACAAACGTGTTACGATCATGCCTACACTAAGAAGCCCTTTTGGGACTTCCCTGGTGTTCCAGTGGCTCAGACTCCATGCTCCCAATGCAGGGGGCCCGGGTTCAATCCCTGGCCAGGGAACTAGATTCCACATGCCACAACTAAAGACCCTGCATGCCACAACGAAGACCCAGCACAGCCAAATAAATAAAAACAAACAATTTAAAAGCCCTTTCAATAGTCCTAGCACCCCTTAAGTATTTATTTTGCTCCTTTAGTTTCACCACGAAAACTCTCCTGGGCATTTTCTACACCAGTGTGTGACCTCTACTTTCCCTCTTTCTCATTCCCTTGAAATCTGGCTCTGTTATGGAACTGCTCCTTGTCAACCACTAAAGATCTTCTAATCATTCAAATCAATAGTATTTTCTGATCTTACTTCTTCTCTGACTCCACTACCATACTAACAATGTTGATCACTCAACCGCCTCGAAA
>NW_011484031.1:13854-15690 GCF_000754665.1 Bison bison bison | reverse complement strand
ACCACCATCATAACTGTCCCTCCCTGCCATTTCAGGTTAAGGGAGGCATTCCTTTAAGCTTTTACGTTTGACTATTGTCTCTCCCCAAGTTCATCTCATTAATTTCTATAGTTACAAAGAAACTTTCACTTTTTAGAAATTTCTCCCAGTTTCAGTCTCAAGTCCAAACTTCTCTTCAAGGTAACCATCCCACAACTGTGACTGGCTTCTCCATTCTTTTTTTTTTAATAGGAGGAAAATTGGAAATAGGAAAATTTCCTATTTTTTAATAGGGGGAAAAACATTTTCAATGTTATGTTGCTTTCTGCCACACAACAATGCAAATCAGCCATAATTATACTTATATCACCTCCCTCTTGAGCCTCCCACCCCATCCCTCTAGGTCATCACAGAGCCCCAGGCTGGGCTCCCAGCATTACCATTCTTCTAGTTAAAAAGCTTCCAAACCTGTGTCCCGTATTTAATTTCTACCCCTCCCTCTCCCTCAACACCCACATCCTGTTAGTCACGAATTGCTTTTTCTTTTCCCTTCACAATGTCTCTCCTCTGTCCATTCCCTTCTTTGGCTTCCTTAGTTCAAGTGCTTAATACACAACCTTATACCCAGACTATTGTATTGCAATAGCCTCTTAACTGCCTCCAGTTTCTCTCTTTGCCCATCCATCCTCCGCACTGCTGACAGATTAATCTTCCTAAAGCACCACTTTAAAAATCTCCCATGGTTTCCCATTGTTTACAGATCCAGACCCCGCACCTTACAAGTCAATAAGATGCTCCGTAATTCAGCCACAGCTGTCATTCCTGCTTTCCATATGCTCTGTGCCTTGAGCCACACTATGCTATCATGCCTTTCCATGACCTGACTTGCAAATAGTCCATTGGTTAGTTGCGTGCATGGACTCTGAACTCAGATAAGCTCAGGTTCAAAATCCAGCTCTGCCACTTCATAGTTGTGTAACATTGGATGATCTACATAGCCTCTCTGGTCTGAGTTTTCTCATCTGTAGAATAGAGACGATAATGGAATCCTGCCTCATAGGCTTATTATCGAGATTAAATGAAGTAATGCATCTAGACTGCTTAGCACACAGTGCTTGGTGCATAGAAAACAGTAATAGGTGGGGGACAGGGTTTTATCCATATTATACCCCCCTCCTCGGTCTCTCTGCCCACTTCATTTCTTCCACCTTGAATGTCATCTCCCAATATCACCTACTGAAGTCTTTCGCACCCTTTTAAGCAATACCTCAAATGCTATATCTTTTAGGAAGTCTTCTCTGCTTCCTTTAACTCAACCACTTTGCTTGAATCTCTCTTTTGGTAATTTTCATCCCACCTTGGAACAAAGTCATCAGCCATCTGTGCTGGTGAAAGCTCTTTTCTGCCTTAACTGTGTTCTAATCATGTCTGTATTGCTCACTGCACCTACCACAGTAGGTGATATAGAAGAGGAACTTAATAAATATAATGACTGTGGCTGGAAATCACGTGATTAAGTGGAGCGGGATCAGAGACAGGTGCCCCATGACTGAGAAGTGATTCAAGTTGCTACTGGTGGTTCTAGCACCCTCTTTCTATTCTTTCTTTCTTCCCCTATATCCTATCCCCAGTTATTTTTCTTTCCCATCTTGTTTATCTCCTGTCCTTAGTCTTGCTAGTGTGCACCATGACCATTATTTAATCCTGCTGATGGCCCTTGAGGGGAAAGAGGTTCCTATGACAACCTCAGATCTTGTCCCTTTGTCCTTACCACTTAAGCTTTGATGAAAACCACCCTCCTATCTACTACAGATTCTTACAAGAGCGGTTCATTAAACTTATGATCCAATTCTCCAT
>NW_011484031.1:12115-13754 GCF_000754665.1 Bison bison bison | reverse complement strand
TCTCCATCTGGAACCCGTGATAAAAATACAGAGCAGGAAATCAGGCTCCTTTATGCAATGGCACTTACTAGCCTGCCTGGATATCAGTCACCACTCGATAGCAATAACATTCTTCAGCTCATGAAGATTGCCTAGCTGAAACTTTGCTTTTAGTCTATAACTAAACTTTGAAAAGTAGTTACTCAATTTTCAAACTTTCTTTCCTTGGCATCTCCAAAGTGAGTCCTTTCAAGTACAAAACTATGTCCATGTTCAACCACCTGTAAGCTTGATTGGTGTCCTCTGAATTTTCAACTATTGACCAAGCCATGTAATTACTGAGAGAAAAAAGATATGGCCAGGCCTTTGACTCCAAGAGGTGTACAGTTTTGTAAATAAAGATTTTATGAGCTTTAAATTTTACATGACACTTGTTGAGAAATTTTGGTTCTCTTACCTCCTGGCTTATAAGCACAGCATCAGAATAACTCTGGCATTCCAACTGCCTTTCTTTACCATGAAAGAAGTTTTCATCTTTTTTTTTTTTTCTCTTTTTTCATCAAAGAGACAAAAGGGTAGGGAGAGAAGGAACTAATATTTGTTGAACACTTCTTTTAGCATATGTTTTTCATAAAAGGCATTTGCTTTTAAACTACACAACAACCTAATGAGTAGGTATTGTCCTTATTTTGCAGATGAGATAGTCGAAGTGCACTGAATTTACACAGTTTGTCCAAGGTCACCTAGCTAGCAAAAGACCAAGTTGGGACTTGATGGTATTTCTGGCTTAAAAGCACATCATACTATCCCCACTCTACTACACTACTATCCCTGTATAAATCAATACCTGTACTCCAGAGTAAATATCTTTTTCTCGGCACTTGCACAGTAGATTGGGTTCTTTTCTATAGGCTCTGGTATCACATTTCTTCACTGCTAGCCCCATTCTGTGATCTTCCACTACCAATGGGTGTCAGAATGCTTTCTCCAACTTCCTCGTCTACTCTGAATTGAGACCTCTGTGCAGACATCAGCTTTGAGAACCTGAAAAATCTATCTTCTCTATCACTTGATCACCCTCAAAATGAATTCCCTCATGTTTACCCAAAGAAACTAAGAAGGGCCCTAAAAATGCATCTAGTGAATTTCTCAAGATTGCATTCTAGAAAGAATGAGGCCATCTTTTGCTCCTACTGGCTTCCTTAGAGAAAGAGGTAACACTGTTCTGGAAAAGAAGGAGGGGAGAAGGAGGAAAAGGAGAATAAGAAGAAGGAGAAGGAGAGGAAAGAGTTCTTGAATTTGTCTTCAGTTCAGTTCAGTTCAGTCGCTCAGTCATGTCCAACTCTTTGCGACCCCATGGAATGCAGCACACCAGGCCTCCCTGTATACCACTGACTCCTGGAGTTTACTCAAACTCATGTCCATTGAGTCAGTGATGGCATCTAATCATCTCATCCTCTGTCGTCCCATTCTCCTCCCACCTTCAATCTTTCCCAGCATCAGGGTTTTTTCAAATGTCAGCTCTTCGCATCAGGAAACCAAAGTATTGGAGCTTCGGCTTCAGCATCAGTCCTTCCAATGAATATTCAAGATTGATTTCCTTTAGGATGAACTGGTTGGATCTCCTTGCTGTCCAAGGGACTCTCAAGAGTCTTCTCCA
>NW_011484031.1:11248-11424 GCF_000754665.1 Bison bison bison | reverse complement strand
AGGTGAGTGATCACACCATCATGATTATCTGAGTCATGAAGATCTTTTTTGTATAGTTCTTCTTTGTCTTACCAAAGGGTTTTTAGGGATGTAGTGGTAGATCCTTCCCTGATGCTATCTGAAACCCAGAAAAATTTGGGTCCTATGTTAACAGATTATGATAATTGGGAATAAAG
>NW_011484031.1:7938-10833 GCF_000754665.1 Bison bison bison | reverse complement strand
AGAAAGGCCCCCTGATGAATTAGGAATTGGAGTAGTTTTACAAAAGTTAAAAGATACAATACTTTTAAGGAGCACACTTACTCTATAATTCAAGATATACCCATAGTGGGACTATGCATGCAGCAAGCATTTGGTAATTATTTTCTGACTGAATAATAGAATGGAAATCTGAAACACAACTATTTCCCTCGAGTATATTCAATAACTTGAATTAACAGCTTTAAAGGTTGTCAAATATCTGAGGTATTTGCTTTAATGAATAGACATAAATCATTTGCAATCAGCAATATTGATTTATACTGTGTGTTCTTGATTGTCTTAAAGAGTCTTAAGTATGATCCCTGCAACCTTGTTTATAATACTAATTTTCTCAATAAATTTTTCCTTTATAGCTAGTGCAATAGTGAGGCTATGTAGATCACTATTCAGACAATTCCAAGTTCATAATGAGCTCAAGAAATTAACTACAAATCAAAGCCTGAAAAGAGTGACTGATATTTTGAAGGGGGTCTCCTAGTAGTCTTGAACCAAAAGGAGAGGGTAGAAGTTTGAAAACACTTTTTATTAGCTGTTGATTTATTACTGAACATAGTCAAGAGGAAATAGTTGTATTTCTGGATCTTTAGCTTATTTATGCAGCAAACAATTTGTGCTAACTACATGCAAAGATTTCCATCACAGATCTATATTCAGTTTTATACTAAGTAAGCACCTCAAAAATAGATGTGCATTTTAACACAAATTAAAGAGAAAATATTTTGAAAGGAAGCTTAGAAATACTGAACTAGAGGTAGAGAGAAAGGAAAAGGGTTCTGAGATAATATGAAACTGGGAACAACCAAGGTGGAAGGTGCTAGAGAAAGAAAGAGGAACTGTAACTTCAGATCAAGCTTTCCCAATCTCCCAGCGTTGCTGAGGGTTGGCCCCATTCATCACAACTGGAAAGTCTGGCTTTCAGAGTAGTAACTGGCTGCTCTGACCTGGCAAACCTCAGAGTTTAGGATTTGGTAAAAAATTCATTGGCACAAGACATTCTGTATGCTCTCTGTATACTCGACCATTTTAACTTCCCCAGTGGAAGAAGAAAACACTACCCATGGGAAACAGGCTAAAGGGAAATTGATTTTCATAAGAACATATTGAGCAAACAGGTAGGACCTGACTCCCTAATGGGAAGAAGCAAAGGCAGGATATTAAGTTGGGCAGTTAGAACAGCAGCTAGACTGAGAATGCTCTTGATGGGGGATCCTTATTCTCTGTCAAGATGAAGCTGTCCAGATCATAGGGTCATAAGCCAGCCCCTCCGTAGAGGAAAAGGACAGTGAGAGGTAAGAAAAATCTCTCTGGACTTCTGTCAAGAGTGACCTTATTAGAGCTTGCAGATTTTGGCAGGGATGGGAAAAGTGTTATACCAATAAACATTTATTAAGATCTTACTGGGGACTCAGGTCTTATGGCAGATTATGTGAAAGAGATCAGAAGAGAATGAAATACTGTAAGATTGTACCTACCTTTGAGACATTATTAATAACAATTTTGTTAGGGAAACAGCTGAAGAGTAATCATACCCACAGGTACACATTGTCAAATGAAAATGATATTGAGCACTTACAGAATGCTAGGCACCTCACCAACACTTCATATGGATTTTCTCATTTAACTCTAATGAAAACACTATGAGGTGGTTTTATTATTATAATTATTCTCTGTTTTACAGCTGAGAAAATTGAAGCACCAAGAGGTTAAGTTACTTGCTCAGAGTCACACAGAGAGTATGTGGTGGAGCCAGAACTGAGACTCAAGTCTGTCTGACAGGCTGTGAGACCAGGCTCTTAACTACTACAATATACTCCTTTCCTGTGACACGATAAATTTGGTACAGACCAAAGACACCATGTGACTGTGACTATGGCAGCGTCCTAACTGCTGTAAATCTGTCAAGATCAGCAAAGAAGAGGAGTCTAGGAGCAGAAAGCTTCAAAAAAAAAAAAATGTGAGTGGTGACAGATATAGTGTTCTTGAGTGCTACAGGGTGGGGATTAGAGAGCAGTGAGTTAGGGGAGTACTGAGGTTTCTTCACTGTTACAGCCAAACACCAGGACGATGAGTGAAAGATGCAAAAAATAAATGTCACCACTATTCAAATGCATAGCACCATGAGTATATGAACAGGTAAATATTCGAATGATGGAATGGATTGTTTCAGTTCTCCTGGATATAAGGCTATGGAGCAGGTATAGAAAGTCTAGCAAATGCTATTTTTTGACTCAGAGGACAAGGTGAACATGAGAAGTCAATTAGAAGAATATAACTGGCTAGAAGGTAATCCCCTCATTCAAACTGGGTATTTGGCATTGTGGAGAGCCAGTTTTTCAAGGATGGTTTATTGACAGAATGTTTTCAGGATTCCACCAATTTCATTTTTGATATAAAGTAACAACCATAATTAGAGTCTATATTGAGGTAAAGGGAAACTTAGGTGTTTTACAGATTATTTAGACCCCCCCCAAATTTTTGTATGCAATATATTGACAGTGGGGAATGAAAGGATGAGCCTATTACTCTTTGCACAACTTACTACAAAAACTGCTGCCATTCTGCACATTTTGGAGAAGGCAATGGCAACCCACTCCAGTTCTCTTGCCTGGCAAATCCCATGCATGGAGGAGCCTGGTAGGCTGCAGTCCATGGGGTCACTAGGAGTCGGACACGACTGAGCGACTTCATTTTCACTTTTCACTTTCATGCATTGGAGAAGGAAATGGCAACCCACTCCCAGGAGAATCCCAGGGACAGGGGACCCTGGTGGGCTGCCGTCTCTGGGATCACACAGAGTCAGACACGACTGAAGTGACTTAGCAGCAGCAGCAGCAGCAGCTGCACATTTAGGCTAGG
>NW_011484031.1:4783-7092 GCF_000754665.1 Bison bison bison | reverse complement strand
AAAATAAACTTTTAATCAAATTTTCCTGCTGCATGGCATAACCTTGAATTATTCAAGAAAGACACTACTTATATATTAGGTGCAGGCAAATACCATATGATTCTACTTATACTAGGTACCTAGAATAGTCAAATTCATAGAGTCAGAAAGTACTTTGGTAGATGCTAAGTCCCAGGGGGTAGATGTGGGGTGGGGAGGGGGAATCAGTGCTTAATGGGGACAGAGTTTTGGTTTAGGAAGGTGGGAAATTCAGAAGATGGATGATGCAGAGTGTTGCACCAAAATGTGAATATAATTAGTTCCTTGGAACTGTACAGTTAAATATGGTTAAAATAGTATGCTTGATATCATGTGACTTTTACCACAATTTTAAAAAATTTAAAAAAGAAAGACACTACTTATAAAGAGAGAGGACTAAAAAAATCAACTTCATCTATTGATAAAAGAGACAGTATAGTACTACTTAAGGATTTCTTCTCCACTCTCCTCTTTCAAAGACTCTGCTCTGGGTAGTTTTCCTGTTCACCAGCCTAGTATCTCTCAGATATCACTTTCAGGAACAGGTTTATATGTGCTTAGACTAAGGGATGACCTAAACAGTAAGGACTGGGCTACCAAGATGATCTTCTGTACCTGCTAATTATCCCTGATACCATTGAACAACTGCTCCTGATACCAGTATAGTATACCTTTGGGGAGAACAAAGAGCTAAGGGCACATTTGTGTGGCATGTGTTTGTTGCTTTAAAAAAATGGATAGAGTTGGGGGTCTGAAGAAAGGGGGAGCACTGAGTTTCTAATTGTTTTAGGATATATGACAAGATGGTTTAATATATGTATACATTATGAAATGATTACCACAGTCAAATTAACACATCCATCACCTCACTTAAGGCACCTACTTTTTTGTGGTGAGAGCACTTATCTACGCTTTTAGCAGATTCAAGTATACAATGAAGTACAATTAACTATTGTCACCGTGCTGAACATTATTCATCTTATAACTGAAAGTTTGTACCCTGTGACCAACATCTTCTCATTTTCCCCACCCCACCTACCTAGCCCCTGATAACCATGATTCTAGTCTCTGGATCTATGAGCTCATCTTTTTTAGATCTCACATATAAGTGAACTCATACAGCCTCTGTCTTTCTCCATCTAACTTATTTCACTTAGCATAATGCCCTCTAGGTTCATCGATATTGTTGCAAATGACAGGAATCTCCTTTTTAAGGCTGAATAATATTCTACTGTATGTGTGTACCACATTTTATTTGTTTATCCATCGGTGGACATTTAGGCTCTTTGGTATCTTGGCTATAATGAATATTGCTGCAGTTAATATGGGGATGCAGATATCTCTTTGAGATATTGATTTCATCTCCTTTGCATACATACACTGCAGTGAATTTGCTGGATCAGATGGTATCTGACGGGTATAGTCAGATCACTGCTCTCCTTATCAAGCTGTGTATTTCTCCCTTCCAGCATTAATCTTCAGCCATTCTTCAGATTCCTCCTCATCACCCCTTTTTCCAAGAGGATTGATTCTAGAAGAGGTAATGAGTTTGGGCTCATTCTCTAGTCTCTCACTTCCTAGTTATGTTGCTACACTTCCAATTTCATTATTGTACTTTTGCAACTATTAGCATCTTGAAGATGGTGCAGGAGGTAAATTTGGATGATTTTATTTTACACTGAGCACCAAACAATTTTTCATGTTAATAATATTTTTTTGTTAATTATAAGGACATAAGAAAATTAATACCAAGGCAAGTCATGATTAAAAGAACATCAAGAGAAAGGGGGAAAGGGCATATGTTTAATTAGATTTTCTGGGTAACTGAAGGGTAAGAACAAAGCTGTTTTCTATTGTATTTGCTTAAAAGAAATATTCCACTAAGCTATCTGAGTCTACTGTCCAGACTTAGTAAATCAAGTATAATGATATACTTGAATCAGTCTTTACTGATTGAGGATTTTTCAGAGCTTCCAGCCATTATTCTGAGCATTAATTTTGATTGGTCAGAACTACAAATAAAATGAAGAGAGGAAGAGTAGAATTGAATGTATTCTGACCCCAGAATATCTCCTGAAAATTGTTTTCTTGACTAAGCTTGTTTCATTATCTCTTTCATGCACACAAAGGCAAAATGAGACATAACAGAATTAAAAAATAAATCTCATATCATTGAAAGCTCTAGGTAGTTGGGTTACCATTAATGAAGGCTTCTCAGAGACTCACAATGAATAGAGTTCAACAGTCCCACATGGAATTTGCTTTTCTATGCACAAGATGCTCCTGGTATG
>NW_011484031.1:4197-4683 GCF_000754665.1 Bison bison bison | reverse complement strand
TTTCCTTAAGCTTGTTGTGTGGCCACAGTGGGAGCCCTGTCTCTCAGGGCTGAGACTCTATCTGTTACCAGATTCCTGACCCATAGGAGGACTAAAACTGTCATCACAGCAGTGGATCACAACCCACTAGATCTAACAAAAAGAAAGGAAGGAAGAGAGGAAGGAAGGATGGATGGATGGATGGGAAGACAACAAAAGAAAATCCCCCTCAAACTAAGTTACCTACTTGATCCTCAGGAAAAGA
Organism: Bison bison bison; assembly: GCF_000754665.1. Taxonomy (NCBI): domain Eukaryota; kingdom Metazoa; phylum Chordata; class Mammalia; order Artiodactyla; family Bovidae; genus Bison; species Bison bison. The sequence continues at coordinate 4,439 of NW_011484031.1, read as the reverse complement.
GAGGATCATTTGTACAGTTGCTTAAGCCAGAAACTAGGGTTCTTCCTTAATTCCTTCCTGTGCTTCATGTCCTCTTCTAATGCAGTTTGTCTGCAACCTATGTCATTTCACTACTTTTTTTTAATTGGAGGATAATTGCCTTACAATATTGTGTTGGCCTCTTCCATACGTCAACACGAATCAGGCACAAGTATACATAGTCCCCTTCCCTCCTGAACCTCCCTCCCATCACCCACCCCAGC
>NW_011484031.1:810-1596 GCF_000754665.1 Bison bison bison | reverse complement strand
GAATTCCCCTCCACCCTCCAATTACATTCCTGGTGAAATCCACCCTGATTTAGGGGTTTGGGGGGACATGGGGTGATATGAATTCCAGTGTTATTTTATAATTTTAGAGTCACATTTCCACTGAGTCTTAAAAGCTGAGTTTCAGGAGTTGAGAGCTTTCTTGCCATGTCCCCATTAAGACATGTTTGCCTCCCACTGTGAGACTCCCAAAGGTAGATTCATCACCGGTTATGTCAAGGAAAAGAGTGGAAAAGAGCAAAAGAGACATCCTCTCTGTTAACTCTCCAGGGCATAGTTTCTGATTTCTCTGTGGCTATTAGGTAAATACACCTAGTAGAACAAAACAGGAAATTTATTCCAGACAAGAAAAACCAGGGTCTTTGAGTTTTATCATATATGACGTATCTGATGGTGCTACCCACCTCCAGTAGTATGGCTCTTTTTCCAACTGGCTATATGTCTCTCCTTTCCTCAGGTCTAATGCTTGAATCTCACAGATATGGGTAATCTGACCACAATCAAAGAATTCCTCCTGCTGGGATTCGGGAGTCTCCATGGGTTACAGTTTTTTCTTTTGGGGATATTTCTGGGAATGTATGTAGTGACTTTGCTGGGGAACCTTCTTATCCTTATCGTCATTTCCCTTGATCGTAACCTCCAAACCCCCATGTACTTCTTTCTGTCCAATTTCTCCTTCCTTGAGATCTGGTACACTACCTCTATTGCCCCTAAGATGCTGCAGACCCTTCTCGTAGGTCCCCAGGTGATTTCTTTTGTGGGCTGTGT
>NW_011484031.1:260-710 GCF_000754665.1 Bison bison bison | reverse complement strand
ACTGTTGCCATGACTTTTCAGCTGCCATTCTGTGCAACCTATAAGACTAACCACTTCTTCTGTGACCTGGCCCCTGTGCTGAAGCTGGCCTGCTCTGATACTGAGATTGTGGAGAAAACCACCTTCCTCCTGGCCTCCTTTGTCACCATGGTGCCCTTCTTACTCACCGTAGCCTCCTATATCCACATCGTGGCTGCTGTCCTCAGGATTCCATCAGCTGCAGGAAAGCAACGAGCCTTCTCCACCTGCTCCTCCCACCTCACAGTGGTCACTCTGTACTATGGAACACTGGGAACGGTGTATGCCATCCCCGCAGCAACCCAGGCTGCTGTCCTGAACAAGATCTTCTCCTTGTTCTACACTGTGGTCACTCCCATGGTCAACCCCATCGTGTACAGCCTGAGAAACAAGGATGTTCAGAAGGCAGTGAGAAGGCTTATGAGTCACTGG
>NW_011484031.1:0-160 GCF_000754665.1 Bison bison bison | reverse complement strand
ATTTCTTTTGTGGGCTGTGTGGTCCAGTTTTACTTCTTCGGTTCCATGGCAGTAGCTGAGTGCTTTCTTCTGGCTGCCATGTCTTACGACAGCTACCTTGCCATCTGCAGCCCCCTCCAGTACCCATCACTCATGAACCTCCACATGTGTGTCCTGCTTG
>NW_011484030.1:52380-53526 GCF_000754665.1 Bison bison bison | reverse complement strand
GAGTGCGCCTGCCAATGCAGGGGACACGGTGGGAAGATTCCACCAGCCTCGGGGCAGCTCAGCCCGGCCGCCACAGCCACTGAGCCTGCAGACCGTGAAACTCACGCTCCACAGCAAGAGAAGCCAACCGCCCCAACCAGCCCATGCACAGCTAGAGAGTAGCCCCGCTCTCAACCAGAGAAAGCCCGAGACCCAGCACGGCCAAAAGAGAACAGTTAAGCCACACAAGGACAGTTGGGCAGCACTTCCTGGGGATTGAGCAAGTCTCTCCCCGCCCCCGGATTGGGAGAAATCCTGGCAACATGATTGTCAACCTTTGTTACACACGTGGGTCTTGAACATACAGGGCAGAGCTGCTTCGGGGGCAGGGACGCCCTCGCCAGGGTGGCCGCTCTCGCCAGGGTGGCCACTCTCGCCAGGGTGGCCGCTCTCACCAGGACACGACCTGCGATGACCGGGTTCTGCTGCACATGGATTCCCAACTTCCGAGTTGTACCAAACCCCTTTGGAGAGATGGGTTCATTTGCGTCATATGTTAGGTTTCCCATAAATGATATCATGTGCTGCTTGTCTGTCTTTTCTTTTGATTAATGGCTATTTATTTTGGGAGCTCTGGGTCTTGGTTGCTGCGTGCAGGCTGTCTCTAGTTGGGGTGCGTGGACTTCTCACTGCGGTGACTTCTCGTTGCGAAGCACAGGCTCCAGGGGCCGGGGCTTCGGCAGCTGTAGCTCGTGGGCTCTAGAGCACTGGCTCAGCAGTTGTGGCAGACAGGCTTAGTTGCTCCACGCACGAGGGATCTTCCTGGGCCAGGGATTGAACCTGTGTCTCCTGCATTGGCAGGCAGATTCTCACCACTGCACCATCAGGGAGCCCAGATATTTATTTTTTTCTTTCTGGCTTACTTCACTTAGTATGATAATCTCCAGTTGCACATCAGTTCAGTTCAGTCGCTCAGTCGTGTCCGATTCTTTGCAACCCCATGAACCGCAGCACACCAGGCCTCCCTGTCCATCACAACTCCCGGAGTTCCCTCAAACCCACGTCCATTGAGTTGGTGATGCCTTCCAACCATCTCATCCTCTGTCGTCCCCTTCTCCTCCTGCCCTCAATCTTTCCTAGCATCAGGGTCTTTTCAAATGAGTCAGC
>NW_011484030.1:47506-51247 GCF_000754665.1 Bison bison bison | reverse complement strand
GTCTCTGGTTCCTCTGCCTTTTCTAAAACCAGCTTGAACATCTGGAAGTTCACAGTTCACGTATTGCTGAAGCCTGGCTTGGAGGATTTTGAGCATTACTTTACTAGCGTGTGAGATGAGTGCAATTGTGCGGTAGTTTGAGCATTGTTTGGCATTGCCTTTCTTTGGGATTGCAATGAAAACTGACCTTTTCCAGTCCTGTGGCCACTGCTGCGTTTTCCAAATGTGCTGGCATATTGAGTGCAGCACTTTCACAGCATCGTCTTTCAGGATTTGAAATCGCTCCACTGGGATTCCATCACCTCCACTAGCTTTGTTCGTAGTGATGCTTCCTAAGGCCCACTTGCCTTCACATTGCAGGGTGTCTGGCTGTAGGGGAGTTGCACATGTGTCCCTGCAAACACTATTCTTTCTTTCTTTCTTTTTGTGCTTTGACTGCGCCACATAACACGCAGGAGCTTAGTTCCCCGACCAAGGATCACACCCAGGCCCCGTGCTGTGCAACTGTCAAGTCCTGACCATTGGACACTGGAGAATGCCTGTGATTTCATTCTTTTTCATGGGCTTTCCTTGTGGCTCAGCCGATAAACAATCCGCTTGAAATGCGGGAGACCTGGGTTAGATCCCTGGGTTGGGAAGGTCCCCTGGAGAAGGGAAAGGCTACCCACTCCAGTACTCTGCCCTGGAGAATCCCAAGGACTGTGTAGTCCGCAGGGGTCACAAAGAGCTGAGACGACTGACGACTTTGAGTCTCACACGGCTCAGGATATTCCGTCGTGTGTGTGCACCACACCCTCTTTGCGCATCCCTGTGCTGGTGAGCATTTCGGTTGCTGCTGTGTCTTTCTGCTGTAAACAGTGCTGCAGTGTCCATCGGGGTGCGTGTGTATTTTTGTGTTACGGTTTTGTCTGGGTATACGCCAGGAATGGGATTGCTAGACATGCGGCAGCCCCTTTTCTTGAGGCCCCCCCGTCCTATTTCCCGTGGTGCTGCGCCGCTGTGCCTCCGCCAGCCCTGTGGGAGGGCTCCCTTTCCCCCACAGCCTCCCGCATTTGCCGTCTGTGGACTGTGTGCCGCCGTCCTGACTGGCGGGGGCGGGGCTCAATTGTAGTTTCGATTTGCATTTCTCTCGTAGTTCATCTGCCTGTTGGCCATCCGTAGGTCTTCTTTGAAGAAGTGTCATTTGAGTCTTCTGCCCATTTTTTGATTGGGTTGTCTGGTTTTTGTTGTTGTTCCTGAGCTGTGTGAGCCGTTTATATGTTTTGGAGATTAAGCCCTCGTCAGTCACGTCATTTGCAAATGCTTCTCGCAGTCCGTATGTTGTCTTTTCGTCTTGTTTATGATTTCCTTTGCTGTGCAAAAGCTTGTGTGTTTGACTAGGCCCCATTTATTTATTTTTACTTTTGTTATTATCTGTTGCCTTGGGAGACCCTGACCTAAGGAAACATTGGTATGATTTATGTCCGAGAATGTTATGCCCATGCTCTCTCCTAGGAGTTTAATAGCGTCGTATCTTACAGTTAAGTCTTTAAGTTATTTGAGTTCATTTTTGTGCCTGGTGTAAGGGTGTGTTTGATTTCCACGCGGCTGCCAACTTTCCCCGCGTCACTTGCTGAACGGACAGTCATTTTCCCGTTTTATACCCTGGCCTCCTTTGTTGAAAATTAATTGCCCGTGGATGTGTGGGTTTATTCCGGACTCTCTGTTCTGCTCATGTGTGTGTCTGTCTCTCTGCCACTGCCACACGGCTTTGACGGGTTTTGTACTATTATCTGAGCTTTTGGAGGGTTATGGCTCCTACTTTCTTTTTTTCCCCTCTGAGACTTGCTTAGGCAATCCTTGGTCTTTGATGGTTTCATATAGAGTTTTGGTTACTTTGTTTCGTGAAGTTTTCATGGGAAATTTTATAGGGATCAAACTGAATCTGTAGATTTCTTTGCATTGTTCAGTCGTTAAGTCACATCTGACTCTCTGCGACCCCATGGACTGCAGCACACCAGGCTTTCCTGTCCTTCACTATCTCCCTGAGTTTTCTCAAACTCACGTCCATTGAGTCGGTGATGCCATCCAGCCTCTCATCCTCTGTCGTTGCCTTCTGCTCCTGCCTTCAATCTTTCCCATCACCAGGGTCTTTTCCAATGAGTCCTTCGCATTGGGTGGCCAAAGTATTGGAGTTTCAGCTTCAGCATCAGTCCTTCCAGTGAATATTCAGGACTGATTTCCTTTAGGATGGACTGGTTTGATCTCCTTGCAGTCCAAGGGACTCTCAAGAATCTTCTCCAACACCACAGTTAAAAGCATCAGTTCTTTGACACAGAGCCTTCTTAATGATCTGGCTCTCACATCCATACATGACTAATGGAAAAACCACAGCTTTGACTAAACAGACCTTTGTTGACAAGTTGATGTCTCAGCTTTTTCATATTCTGTCAAGTTTCTCATAACGTTTCTTCCAAGGAGCAAGCTTCTTTTAATTTCATGGCTGCAGTCACTGTCCGCATTGATTTTGGAACCCATGAAAATAAAATCAGTCAGTGTTCCCACTTTTTCCCCATCTGTTTGCCATGAAGTGATGGGACCAGATACCATGATCTTCGTTTTTTGAATATTGCGTTTTAAGCCAGCGCTTTCACTCTCCTCTTTCACCTTCATCAAGAGGCTCTTTAGTTCCTCTTGGCTTTCTTCCAATAGAGTTATCATCTGTAAAATGCATCATCAACCTCTATCATCGGAGATTATCAATATTTTTCCTGGAAATTTTACTTCCACGGTGGGCTTCCCCCAGCACACTTTTCACATGATGTCCTCTGCGTGTAAGTTAAATAATCAGGGTCACGGTACACAGACTTGTCATACTGTTTTCCCAATTGTGAACCAGTCTGTTGTTCCATGTCCAGTTCCAACTGCTGCTGCTTGCCCTGCATACAGATTTCTCAAGAGGAAGGTCAGGCGGTCTGGTATATCCATCTCTTTAAGAGTATCCCACAGCTTGTTGTGATCCACACAGTCAAAGGCTTTAGTGATGTCAATGAAGCAGGCGTAGATGTTCTTCTGGAACGCTCTTGCTTTTTCTGTGATCCAGCAGATGTTGACAATTTGATCTCTGGTTTCTCTGCCTTTTCTAGATCCAACTTGTCCATCTGAAAGTTCTTGGTTCACTTACTACTGAAGCCTGGCTTGAAGGATTTTCAGCATAATCTTGCTAGCATGGGAAATGACTGCAATTGTATGGTAATTTGAGCATTCTTTGACATTGCCCTTCTTTGGGATTGGAATGAAAACTGACCTTTTCCAGTCCTGTGACCACTGCTGAGTTCTTCAAAAGTGCTGGCATATTGAGTGCAGCGCTTTCACAGCATCATCTTTTAGGATTTGAAATAGCTCAGCTGGAATTCCATCACCTCCACCAACTTTGTTTATAATAATGTTTTCTAGGGACTCTTGACTTTAAACTCCAGGATGTCTGGCTCTAGGTGAGTGACCACACCATTGGGATTATCTGGGTCATTAAGAGCTTTTCTGTATAGTTCTTCTGTGTATTCTTGCCCCCTCTTCTTAATATCTTCTGCTTCTGATAGGTCCATACCATTTCTGTCCTTTATCGAGCCCATCTTTGCATGAAATGTTCCCTTGGCATCTCTAATTTTCTTGAAGAGATCTCTAGTCTTTCCCATTCTGTTGTTTTCCTCTATTTCTTTGCACTGATCGCTGAGGAAGGCTTTCTTATCGCTCCTTGCTCTT
>NW_011484030.1:46411-46885 GCF_000754665.1 Bison bison bison | reverse complement strand
CTGCCTCTTGAGAAATTTGTATACAGATCAGGAAGCAACAGTTAGAACTGGACATGGAACAACAGACTGGTTCCAAATAGGAAAAGGAGTACGTCAAGGCTGTATATTGTCACCCTGCTTATTTAACTTCTATGCAGAGTACATCATGAGAAACGCTGGGCTGGAGGAAGCACAAGCTGGAATCAAGATTGCCCGGAGAAATATCAATAACCTCAGATACGCACATGACACCATCCTTATGGCAGAAAGTGAAGAGGAACTAAAGAGCCTCTTGATGAAAGTGAAAGAGGAGAGTGAAAAAGTTGGCTTAAAACTCAACATTCAGAAAATGAGGATCATGGGATCTGGTCCCATCACTTCATGGGAAATAGATGGGGAAACAGTGGAAACAGTGTCAGACTTTATTTTTTGGGCTCCAAAATCACTGCAGATGGTGACTGCAGCCATGAAATTAAAAGATGCTTACTCCTTGGA